>NW_027526214.1:93518916-93766997 GCF_048455015.1 Haemaphysalis longicornis
TTTCGATTGGATCTCAAATGCCTTACCAATTCGGCTATCTGGGCGACTGCGTTCTGCTTCACTTTCTGGGGTATTTATATTTACTACAACTGTATCTGACGCTTGAGGGTGGTAGCCAGCGCCACTCAGACTACACGGAGAGAAGGGGACCTTCTTTTCAACCCCCGGGGCGTGACGCGAACGTCTACAGCCTGTCATTTGCGGTCAACTGGCGGGAAACCCTCTTATGCTACCTTGGCATCAAGGCTGCCAGAACCGAGGCCCTCGCTAAGCTTTCGCACGATAATAGGGTTTGGAAATGAGGGGCTCGTTAGGAAATACAGAAAGAAATGCCGGCAGTCTACAACGCCAAAAAAGGCATAGGGGAGAGGTTAGAATTATTTTTTACCGTTAGTGACGTTACATTATTATTAATATTTTATTATTATTTGAGAAAAAAGAAAAACACGCGCACAGAGTGGGGACCGAACCCACGCCTTTCGATTAGATCTCGAATGCCTTCCAATTCGGCTATCTGGGCGACTGTGTTCTGCTTCACTTTCTGGGGTATATATATTTACTACAACTGTATCTGATGCTTGAGGGTGGTAGCCAGCGCCACTCAGACTACACGGGGAGAAGGGGACCCTCTTTTCAACCCCCGGGGCGTGTCGCGAACGTCTACAGCCTGTCATGAGCGGTCAACTGGCGGGAAACCCTCTTATGCTACCTTGGCATCAAGGCTGCCAGAACCGAGGCCCTCGCTAAGCTTTCGCACGATAATAGGGTTTGGAAATGAGGGGCTCGTTAGGAAATACAGAAAGAAATTCCGGCAGTCTACAACGCCAAAGGAGGCATAGGGGAGTGGTTAGAAATATTTTTACCGTTAGTGACGTTACATTATTATTAATTTTTTTTTATAATTACGTGAGAAAGAAAGAAAAACACGCGCCCAGAGTGGGGACCGAACCCACGCCTTTCGATTGGATCTCGAATGCCTTACCAATTCGGCTATCTGGGCGACTGTGTTCTGCTTCACTTTCTGGGATATTTATATGTACTACAACTGTATCTGACGCTTGAGGGTGGTAGCCAGCGCCACTCAGACTACACGGGGAGAAGGGGGCCTTCTTTTCAACCCCCGGGCGTGACGCGAACGTCTACAGCCTGTCATAAGCGGGTAAATGGCGGGAAGCCCTCTTATGCAACCTAGGCATCAAGGCTGCCAGAACCGAGGCCCTCGCAAAGCTTTCGCACGATAATATGCTTTGGAAATGAGGGGCTCGTTAGGAAATACAGAAAGAAATGCCGGCAGTCTACAACGCCAAAGAAGGCATAGGGGAGTGGTTAGAATTATTTTTTACCGTTAGTGACATTCATTATTATTATTTTATTTATTAATTACTTAAAATAAAAAGAAAAACACGCGCCCAGAGTGGGGACCGAACCCACGCCTTTCGATTACATCTCGAATGCCTTACCAATTCGGCTATCTGGGCGACTGTGTTCTGCTTCACTTTCTGGGGTATTTATATTTACTCGGTTCTGGCCACGGTTCTGGCCTCGGTTCTGGCTTCGGTTCTGGCATCAAGGGCCTCGGTTCTGGCAGCCTTGATGCCAAGGTAGCATAAGAGGGTTTCCCGCCAGTTGACCGCTCATGACAGGCTGTAGACGTTCGCGTCACGCCCCGGGGGTTGAAAAGAAGGTCCCCTTCTCCCCGTGTAGTCTGAGTGGCGCTGGCTACCACCCTCAAGCGTCAGATACAGTTGTAGTAAATATAAATACCCCAGAAAGTGAAGCAGAACACAGTCGCCCAGATAGCCGAATTGGTAAGGCATTCGAGATCTAATCGAAAGGCGTGGGTTCAGTCCCCACTCTGGGCGCGTGTTTTTCTTTCTTTCTCACGTAATTAATAAAAAAAATTAATAATAATGTAAGTCACTAACGGTAAAAAATATTTCTAACCATTCCCCTATGCCTTTTTTGGCGTTGTAGACTGCCGGCATTTTTTTTTATTTTCTAACGAGCCCCTCATTTCCAAACCCTATTATCGTGCGAAAGCTTAGCGAGGGCCTCGGTTCTGGCAGCCTTGATGCCAAGGTAGCATAAGAGGGTTTCCCGCCAGTTACCCGCTTATGACAGGCTGTAGACGTTCGTGTCACGCCCCGGGGGTTGAAAAAAGGTCCCCCTCTCCCCGTGTAGTCTGAGTGGCGCTGGCTACCACCCTCAAGCGTCAGATACAGTTGGAGCAAATATAAATACCCCAGAAAGTGAAGCAGAACACAGTCGCCCAGATAGCCGAATTGGTAAGGCATTCGAGATCTAATCGAAAGGCGTGGGTTCGGTCCCCAGTCTGGGCGCGTGTTTTTCTTTCTTTCTCACGTAATTAATAAAAAAAAATAATAATACTGTAACGTCACTAACGGTAAAAGATATTTCTAACCACTCCCCTATGCCTTCTTTGGCGTTGTAGACTGCCGGCATATATTTTTGTATATATATATGCATATATATATATATATATATATATATATATACGGGACTTGCCTTCATCAAAGTAAAGTACATGACTTTGAAGGCATGTCCCGTTGCCGCTACGTAAGTAAACCTTGTTTGTTATTGTTCTTGCTGTGTATCCGACTCTTTACTTATACTACATATATATATATATATATATATATCTCTTTGGCTGATTTATTCGATTCCGCCTTCTCCCACTCAGGCTAGGCATTTCTCGTCTATTTTAACAAAAAAAAATAATTTCTAGTGGACACTCCCGAGCCTTCGGGAACCCGCCAACTTATTTTAACCCGTCATCCTCCGCTCCAAGAGTGTCAACCGTGCTAAAAAAACATTACAATGTCCTAATGCAAAGTGACCGCGTAAAATCCTGTTCCCGGAACCACCACGCGTTGTCTACTGGTGTAATAAGAATTTAGGTGAATTTCTTTCTTACTCTCGTATCAACCGACCAGCAACTACTGGTTGCATGCCCTGCAATAAACCCCCATATAAAGTATGCCCACACATGACCACTACACAGCGCGCCACCAGTACGGCTTCAGATTTCTACGTAAATATAAAAGTTAACTTTAACTGTTACTCCGCTAATGTCGTATATCTTCTAGAGTGCACAGTTTGTAGGCAACAATATATCAGCCAAACTGAAAGGCCCTTCCCAATACGGTTCAATAAAACCCGCTCTCATGCAAAAAGCTGCCCTCATTTGCCCCTGTCAAGACATGTGAACAGTTCCCGGCATGCATTTGAACATCTTAAAGCAACGAGTTTAGAATCCGCCTTCAAAACGCACCTTGACCGCGATGTTCGGGAATCTTATCTCAAATATAGGTTTGGGTCAGCCACACTTGGGATTAATAAAAGTTACGGAAAACTAACGTGCTTATTCCTCGATAAAAATGGCGGCTTCATAATTTTTATTACTATTTTCTATATTCTTAACATGAAGTTTCCCATCAGAATTCGCAGAAACTCTCTAATACAGGACCTTTATTAGCCCAATGCGGCTCAACAATGCCATTTGTCCTGGGGAAGGAGGCCTCGTTCGAACCACCACTTAAGAAAGTTTAACACTTTGTGATCTGTTCATGTTTAACCTTTTGTGAACCTACCTATTTCTTGTTGAGTTGCTAGCTTCTGTGAAATGCTCTTTTGTTCCCCATATCTATTATCTTCATCCGCGGGGGGCACACCCATCTTCGCTTCTGCCCCAACCAGTCTCCCCAGCCACTGAATACCTTACTGTATACTCTCCCCTTTCCTTTGAAACCTCGGTTGTCCAGTTTTTCGCATTCTCTGAACTTGCAGCCCACGCGGCATACGTTGACCCGTCATGGTGCAACCTTGAACGCTGCTTTGTTAACACGACCCCTTTCTCTCTCTCGCTCCCGCCCCCACTTTTTTTTTGCTTTGTTGTTGTTGTAGCATAGGCGTAGCCCCACTGTATGCATACTCCCTATTTCCGTAACATTTTCCGCTCCTTCTCACAGTTTTCTGCAAACCTACATAAGAAATGTGTTCCAAATGTTTGCGAGAGCAAAATCATGTAACTTTACTCTGATGAAGGCACGTACCGTTGCCGCTGCGTAAGTGAACCTTGTTTGTTATTGTTCTTGCTCTGTATCCGACTCTTATACTATTTCTGCGCGCTTTGTGAGTTTTATCTTTCTCTACATCTATATATATATATATATATATATATACATATATGTATATATAAATATATATAAATATATATATATATATATATATATATATATATATATATATATATAGCAAAAAAAGAAAGACACACGTCGAAAAAAGGAAAGGTTTAACGTTTCGGCCGAGGGACCGGCCTCGAAGGCCGAAACGTTCAACCTTTTCTTTTTTCGACGTGTGTCTTTCTTTTTTTGCTACGACTTGCCGGTGTCCAAGAAATATTTTCCTGCAATATATATATATATATATATATATATATAGGCTGCCTTTGTCCACAAACAGTTTTGTGCTGCGGTCTTTTTTGATCTTGAGAAACCCTACGACACCGCTTGGCGATACGGGATACTTAGCGACCTGAAATTATTCGGTGTTTCGGTCAATATGTTTAACACTCTTTAAGCTACCTGGCAGAACGAACCTTTCGTGTAAGAGTTGGTACTGCCCTTTCAAATGTTTTTGTACAGGAAAATGGTGTGCCTCAAGGTGGCGTTTTGAGCTGCACGTTGTTCATAGTCAAGATGAACTGACTTCGAAAGCGTTGCCAGGAACCATTTCCTGTACTATGTATGTAGATGATGTCCAAATATCTTTTAAGTCGTGTAATATGTCAATTTGCGAACGCCAAGTCCAGCTTGGTGTTAATGAGCTAGCTGGCTGGGCTGATCAGAACGGTTTTAAGCTAAACCTAGTTAAGAGCACTTGTGTTGTGTTCTCCAAAAGGGGTGGGATCAGGCCAGATCCAGACATCAAACTGAATGGTGTCTCGATTCCGGTCAAAAAAGAACACAAGTTGCTAGGCATAGTCCTTGATGAAAAACTTTCCTTTATCCCTCATATCAAACAACTAAAACAAAAATGTCTTAAAACAGTGAATATTCTCAAGGTCTTGTCGCATCACTCGTACAGTGCTGACAAACAACTTTTGCTGTGAGTGTTTACCAGCCTGGTAGGCTCGCGGTTAGACTATGGGAGTGTTGGGTATGGTTCAGGAAGGGAAACTGCTTTAAGAATGCTCGACCCAGTGCAGCACTTTGGCCTTCGACATGCGTCTGGTGCTTTTCGGACTAGCCCTGTGCAAAGGTTGTACGTCGAGTGTGACAGATGGTACCTAGGGTACTATATGCTTTTAAAGTTTCGTCAATGTCTCACCATCCCATTAAGTCTATAATGAACGATACAGCTACAACCCAACTGTTTTAAATCGTCCATTTATTTCTGCGCCTTTCTCGCTCAGGGCGAGGCAAGAGGCCTGTGAACTTTCTGTCTCGTTTTTTGACACTTTTAAAACATCTCTTATTGATTCTATAGCCCCATGGCATCTTCGTGCTGTATTGTGTGATTTGTCGTTTACGCAATTTAAGAAAAACATGGTGCCCACAACTGCCATTTTGCAGCATTTCATGTATCTTAAGGCGAAATATGGGGCGGAAGAATTTTTTAGTGGTGCATCAAAATATCCGCTGCAGTGTGTTGGGCTGCACACGGACCAAACTTCAATGCTCGCAGAACAATGAATGTGAATTCCACCATCTTTACGGCGGAAGCATATGGTATATTTCTTGTTTTAAATCACATTATCGAACGTAACATTGCTAAGTCCATCATTTTCACAGATTCATTTAGCGTCGTGCGCACATTGTCGTCACAAAGATCTTGCAAAAATTACGATGTAAATGTTGTTTTTAAATCTTTGATGTCAGCGTATGCCGCAGGTCTGAGTGTGACCGTCTGTTGGTTTCCAGGCCACGCTGGGATCGCTGGCAATGAGTTGGCTGATGCAATGGCGGCTGCTGCTGCACTCTGAAACACTGTAGACATAGCAACAGTACCCTACACTGACCTCAAGGCACTCATCAGACAACACCTACGTAAAACATGGCAAACACACTGGAGTGAACAGACAGACAACAAACTACATGTAATAAAGCCACACTTAGGACGATACACAACTGACTCGCACAACAGACACACCGAAGTGACCTTGGCAAGATTACGGATAGGCCACACACATGCAACACACTCGCACCTGCTCACTGGATCTCCAAGACCCACGTGCGGCTGGTGTGGAGAGGGTCTATCCGTGATCCACGTACTCATCCAATGCAAGGCACTTAACACAACACGACGCAAACACTTCCCACATCTAAACAGACAACACGTCCCGTTTCACCCATCGTTCTTTTTAGGAGACGAGACAATGTTTTCAACCAAGCATGTTTTTAAGTTTCTCACCGATGTCAATTTTTTACATCTCATCTCTTATCATGCATCATGACAACCTGGCCCTTTACACCAGTCATCTTCATTAGCTTGTGTTTACATTGTTTATTTTTTTCTGAAATTCTCTACTGTTAGTTTCACGTCGCTGTCCTCAAATCACTTTCGTTTGGCGCTCTTTGCCCTTAGCTGGCCCTGCGCCATTAAAATCCAAATATCATCATCATCAAGAGTGCCAGAACACAGGCCCTCGCTATGCATTTAGCAAATCAGAATATGAAATGAGGAGATCGTTGAAAATAAGACAAATATATTTGGCAGTCAAGGAGTCCTCGGTAAGCAAAGGGCAGGATGTAGTAGCTCAAGATAAAGAATTTGGAAAATAAGAAAACGGAGAAAAAATGCCCGCCAGGTGGGATCCGAACCCACGACCTCCAGAGTACCGGTCTGGTGCGATAACCACTACGCAAGCTTTTTTTTACCTTTTGCACACACGTACTAGAAGTCACGAATAAATTAAAAACCGCCTGCCAAACTTTGGCTGACGGAAGGATTTAAACTAAACTTCAAAAGTGCATAGCTCTTCCAAAACAGGAAGCCATTGTGTTCGGGGTCCTGTAACTTGTACACTTCATACAACAACCTGACATTTTGAGCAAACCACTACGCTATGGTCGGGGCTACTTTACCCTCCACTTTCTGGGGTATTTATGTTAAGGTGTTTTTGTTTGCTGTGCTTGGGGGTGATAGCCATCCAAATATATATATATATATATATATATATATAAATATATAGATATATATATATATATATATATATATATATATATATATATATATATATATATATATATATATATATATATATATCTATATATATATATATATATATATATATATATCTATATATATATATATATATATATATATATATATATATCTAGTTAACAGAAAAGGTTCCTGGCTATGAGGTTAGCTCTACGATAGAGAAGTCAAACTGAAAAACATAACAACATTTATTCTAACGTTTCGACAGGCCCCCGGTCGAAACGTTAGAATAGATGTTGTTATGTTTTTCAGTTTGACTTCTCTATAGTATATATATATATATATATATATATATATATATAATTTATATAAAAAATAATATATATATAAAAAAATAAAAAAATTCTTTCTCTCTTTCTGTAACCCACCACAGCCTCCCCTTTGCTTTCCGAGGTTTTCTTGACGGCCAACCCTTATTTTCTGTCTTATATATATATGTATATATATATATATATATATATATATATATGTATATATATATATATATATATATATATAGCGAATCAGAATAGGAAATGAGGGACTCGTAGAAATAACACAGAAATAAGGGTTGGCAGTCAAGAACACCTCGGAAAGCAAAGGGGAGGTTGTGTTAGCTCATTGAAACAGATAACGAATGTGGAAAGAAACAAAGAAAGCGAAGAAAAAATGCCCGCCAGGTGGGATCCGAACCCACGACCTCCAGAATACCGGTCTGGTGCGATAACCACTACGCTACCGGCGGGGCGATTTTCTCCCCCGCTTTCTCGGGTATTTATGTCGATGTAATTTTGTTCCTGTGCTTGGGGGTGGTAGCCAGCGCCACTCTGACTTCTCGGGGTGAAGGGGACCTTCTTTTTAATTTTAACATTCTTTATCTGTTTCAATGAGCTAACACAACCTCCCCTTTGCTTTCCGAGGTGTTCTTGACTGCCAACCCTTATTTCTGTGTTATTTCTACGAGTCCCTCATTTCCTATTCTGATTCGCTACATGTATAGCGAGGGCCTCTGTTCTGGCAGTCTTGGTGCCATAGGAAGCTTAAGAGGGTTCAACGCTGGTTGACCACTCTCGACATGTCGTAGACACTCGAGTCACGGCGCGGGGATTAAAAAGAAGGTCCCCTTCACCCCGAGAAGTCAGAGTGGCGCTGGCTACCACCCCCAAGCACAGGAACAAAATTACATCGACATAAATACCCCAGAAAGCGGGGGAGAAAATCGCCCCGCCGGTAGCGTAGTGGTTATCGCACCAGACCGGTATTCTGGAGGTCGTGGGTTCGGATCCCACCTGGCGGGAATTTTTTCTTCGCTTTCTTTCTTTCTTTCCACATTCTTTATCTGTTTCAATGAGCTAACACAACCTCCCCTTTGCTTTCCGAGGTGTTCTTGACTGCCAACCCTTATTTCTATATATATATATATATATATATATATATATATATATATATATATATAGATATATATATATATATATTGGTATTATGTATATCAATACAAAAAATATATTTTTATGTATGTCAACGATACTGACACTGGCGCACTGTCCGCTTAGGAAGATAACATAAAGCGAAATTTAAACACTACACAGTATTCGTCTTAAACTAAGAACGCTATTAGGAGTTAGTGCTTAATATTAGCATGGAAATACGCAATATATAAAAATATTTCTCACCACACCAGCATGGGTACTTCAGTACAGTGCGTGGTGCACAACTATGCGGCATACGTATATGGGCATTACCTACAACATCCGACATCACGGGGAAGAAAATATTCTTGCAGAAACCATCAAACGAGTGCACACAGTTCACGCAGCACTCTAGTTCTCTCACTGCACCCGTCTGCACACAAACACACACCAGCTAAACGTAGAACTCATATCGATCGGGAAGTTTTCTGCTTCACTGTGGCTGGGCCTGAAATTTAGGCACAGTTGTCTTTGATGCAGATGGAGCTAGTGCTTGTAGCATGGGCGTAGCTAGTGAGACTCCCAACTGCGCTGCTGGGCAGTGATCCTCGGCGTTCTCCCGTGCCATATACGGGAATGAGTGGTTGGAGGAAGCGTTAAGCTGCGTATTTTATGCGGCTGAATAGGCAGGTACCTGCAATAACTTCACCGCTTTTTACCTTCTTCCATCGTCAAGCCGAAACCCTGACTCACCTTGTTTGTGGACAACTTTCAGTGAATAGCTAAGCGCTGGCTCACCCTCAGACGACATGTCTGGTTTCTTGATTCTCATAAAAGCTCTAATTCACTGTGCGGTCTTCTTCGAGGCATTGCGAAGGTCTGTGAAGTTTTGCTGTAAACTTCCTCCCTGACGATGAAGTCCGAAAGCAGGATCGCTAACAAGGGCTGCTGAAAGGTGACGACAACGTCAAAACGTGTTCTCCGTAGCTACCCGTGTAGAAAAAGGGATCGGCAACCCC
This sequence comes from Haemaphysalis longicornis, assembly GCF_048455015.1. Taxonomy (NCBI): domain Eukaryota; kingdom Metazoa; phylum Arthropoda; class Arachnida; order Ixodida; family Ixodidae; genus Haemaphysalis; species Haemaphysalis longicornis. The sequence continues at coordinate 93,528,569 of NW_027526214.1, forward strand.
CGTAGTTTCATGTGGCTTGCCGCAATATCAGCTTAATAATTCTGTTTGCGCTTATCGATGCGAAGGCTGTGTTCACATCGCCACATGCATGAAATTCTTCAAAACCCGGTTAAACCGCTGTACAATCCGGTTCGGTTAGTAGTAGTACTAAGCGGAAGAGAGCACAAAGCGGATGGCTGGATTTTTGAGGAACATAAGAACACCGGAGACGAGAACTGGCGCCCATTTTTGTAACTATTACGTCCGGGTAAACCTCACGGGAGCACACAGAATGAGAAAAGTTTAGGACGATATCGAGGCAGCACCATCCGTATAAAATGGTTACGGGCGCACGCGGGCGAGTGTGCATCCTCACCAAACCACAACGAGACGGCCCATTTGGCGGTGTCAGCGCTTACCCTCCGCTCCCCCGAGAGTGACCATTCTGTGTGGTGGTTCGAAACCAAGGACCGAATGGTCAGTTATGGCAAAGTGACCAAGTGTTATCGCCTAGCTCGACAAACAATTCCACCTTCCCCCCGGCACTCAGTCGGGAGGAGGCGGTCATCTTAAGGTAGCTACAGACCGGGTCACTCCCGCTTCGGCAGTTCTACGCGGGCTTCATCTAGAACTCTATCAGAGTTGTTTTTGCAGTGTTTGTGCAGTATGCCCAGCGGACCAACGGCACATCATGTGGGGACTGTTCTAAGTTACCTAACTAAGCTCCCTCCAGTTCAAGCAACATCTGGTCGTAGGCTGATGCGAGGACAGTTTCGAAAAGCACGTTGCTTGAACGAGGCAGTGTACACGTTCTTGTGTGTGGGAAAGAGGATAACTATCTTTCACGACGGTTTTGTTCAGCAATACAAACAGCAATACCTCCACCCTTGTTTTAAATAACTAGAAATAGAAAGACCAATTCTGAAGCAATAACGGACTTTATTACCTACAACTGCTTGAGACGACGACTTTTTTGACATACACGAGCTGGGAGTTAAGGAGAACGCTGTGTCCTTTTGCTACAATGCACTGATTAGAGATCCGAACCTCGTCACGATGAACAAAATACCTCACTAGGCCAAGGCTTTATAGAAAAGAGAGGCAAATTCTTTGAGCTACTATGCTGGAAGGCATGCAGAAGCAAATGAGTTCCTATCGAAGCCTGTACTTCCGTGGCAATGGTAGCTGGCATGGCAGTCTCTAGGCAGCGGAAGAACGAGGCATAAATCTGGAAATCATAGGACCAAATGGAAACAATATATAAAAGCGTTGTTCATTGCGTGAGAACGATGAATAGAATGGAAGCATCGCCTTCCTTGTGTAGGACATTCTAAAGAAAGCCTCCTCGCACGAGGGTAGGCGCCTTCATGTAATCTAGCCGCTTCACAGGGGGCGCCGTCAGCAGCGCTTGGGCGACGAAATGCCTTCCAAAACGATCTCCCGCTAGAATGCAAACTAAAGAACCTGAGTAGTTAAAGAATGTTGCAGTCGCATGACTAAGTGCTACATCGATGTGAATTCCAGAGCGGATGTACACGGTCGGCGATAAGATGCTCACAGCCTCACCTTCGCCAAATTCTTTTCAGTGGGCTCACAAAACGGAAAGTCCTGCTGTTTCTTCTTGCATACCAAATTGAATTAATCAATAAGGCCACACTTAAGGCAATGCTGACCTTTGGCTTGCCCGCGAGGTGACGCGGCACTGCAATGCTGCAAACCACAATGATAACATTGAGTGTACGAGTCGCATGGGCCCGGATACGAGGCAGATTGGCGGCTGTCAGGCAGCAAGCGCGCTTCGGTATGAGGAGCAGGTAGGTACGGCCCGCTACGAGAACGAGGAGGGTTTCGGTGAATAGGTGACAATTTAATTTGCTAGAGTCAAAAAAAGTAGCGTCAAATAACACGAGGACAGTTCGTGTAGTGCCGTAATGAAGGCCACCAGCGGTTAAAAGATAAATCAAGTGGCTGATGTACAGGAGAAGGGGCAAATATATGGGTGGTATGGGGTGAGCTGTAAGATTTGAACCTCTGATTGAAACCCAAATCCGCGTTGAACGGAAAACATGGCATTATGTCCTAAAAACCATGATGGATGTAATGAAATATGTGGTCTGTAGAGTTCTCTGAAGCGTTTGCGGCATTTAAAATCGACGGTCTTCAATTGAATGAGGATCTGCATCAGGGATAGGCCTTTCCCACAACTTCTGCACATGAGTCTTGAAGAACCAATGAGCAGGAGCGATTGTGTCACATGTGTATGGCCTATCCGTAATCGAGCCAGAGTAACTTCATCTGCTGTGTGTGTCCGTGGTGTATGCTCCGTATGCTCTCAAGAGGAACTTTATGAGGTGTTGTTTCTTGTCGTTGTGTTCATTCCAGTGTGCTTGCATGTTCTGCGAAGCTGTTCTCTGATGTGTGACTTGAGGTCAGTGTAGGGTATTGTTGTCATGTCAACTGTAGTTGCAAGTGCAGCAGCGGAAGCCATTCGGCCTGCGTTCTCATTACCTGCCATCCAATTCTGCCCTGGCACCCAGTACATGATCACATCAAGGTTTAACGCATATACAATAATAGTAATAATGTGAACATTGATGACATGGTTTTTCAACTTTTGTTATGATAATGTACGCACAACGCTTAAAGAATCGGTGTAAATTACGGAGTTCAAATTCAATTTAGAACAATATGTTTATCTACATAAAGTATGCCATAGGCCTCTGCTGCCAAAATACTATTATTTCTACTCGTATGTCACTGACAATAAAGGTGCAACCATAAGTAGCACAGCAAACAGTTTTGGCAGTTTTTGAAGCGCCGGTATAAAATTCTGCCAACTTTTATTTGTGCTGCACAGCCAAAAATGTTGCACGATGGCGCTTCTTGGCCCTCTGTTTTTCCCTACAATTGTGAAAGATACATCACCTAATATCGGGCGAAGCTCTTACGGTGCTACAATTCCTGTAACGGGGGTTTTGGTGTTGTCAAACAACATGACATCAAGTTGTGGTGCTTCTTTTCTTTCTCTTAAATGGAATGGAGCAGAGATTGGTCGACGATTACAAAGGAGTTTAGTTATGGATGTATCATAAAAATGGCGCAAAAGGATGGTGAGGCATTATTGAGCTTTCAAAGGCATAAAAGAGGTCCGTGTATGCTCGCTGACGTTCTAGATTCCATTTGTTGCACTCTACATATAGGCTTTCAACTCGACTACTCCGGAAGGCACCACACGCCTAGCGGAGCCCTAGATTAGGCTCATGGTCCAGCATTCCTGAGGGATGTTTTAGTGGCTGACCCATAGACAACGCTACCATAGTCCAATCATGAACCTATTGGGTCGTTAAAAACACGTAAAAGTTGTCAGCAGCGAAAGAACTTTGCCAGAGAACCTTCACAATAGTCATTGTTTTTAACCCCTTTCTAATGTTTTTTGTGTGGTATGAATGTGAGCTTTTCGTCAAATATTATACGTAAAAATGTGTGTTTCTGTTTAACAGGAATCGAGACGCCATTGACTTGAATGTCTGAATCCGTGTGGATGCCACGACTTATGGAAAGCAAAACACCAGTGCACTGTCCTGGATTCAATTTTAAACCATTGCTATCTGCCCAGTCGGCCAGCTTGTTAACACCAAACAGGACTTAGCGCTATCTGACAGACAAGTTATAGAATTTAGAGAAGAGTTGAACATCGTCTACATAGATAGAACGAGAAATCGATGGCGGCAGCACCTTCCTAACCGAATTCATTTCCACACTAAAAATGGTGCAGCTCTAAACTACACCTTGTGGGATGCCATTTTTCAGCACATGAACCTCAGAAAGTGCAGTTCCAACTCGCACGCGAAACGTTATTTCAGACATGTGACTGGCACGCATGTTCATCATGTTACCCGACCTGCCAAAATGACTACAAATCGCTGAGGATACCATACAGCCAAGCAGTATTATAAGCCTTTTCATGATCGAAAAATACTTTCATACCATACAGCTTGTGGGGAAAGCATCTTTGCTATAGGACTCTAATGCAATGAGTTCGTCTTTGGTAGAACGCCCCTCACTGAAGCCTGCCTGGCAGCTCTCGAGAAGACCATTGCTCTCTGAAAAGTACACATGGCTCCTGTTTATCATCTTCTCGGAGAACTTACAGGGGCAGCTTGACAGTGCATTGGGGCGATAACTGGCAGGAGAGGAAGGTTCCTTCACTTCCTTTGGGAAAGCGACTGCTATGGCCTCCATAAAACAGCGTCGGATGTGCCCCGGAAACCATATTTTATCGTATAGGTGCAGGAGTGCTTCAACAGTGTCTGGGTGTAGGTGTTGTATTATGCTGTTTGTAATCATATCTTCATAGAGAGCTGAAGGTTTACATGTTGGCACAGCATCCTTCATCAATTGAATTTAAAATGGAGCATCGTAGGAAGTGTGAAACTTGTTGCTATCACGCGGGGACTTATTTCTTCAAGATATTATGTGTTTAATGAAACCGATTGGGTAGTGTGCTGAACATGACACGTGTTGGAAGTGTTGTGCAAGCGTGTTAGCCTGGTCTTCGAGTGTGTCCCCTGTTTTGCTAACCTGGGGCAGGCTGTGTCTGTGGTCGCTAGAGCTTACGTATGTGTGTTCAGACTTTGTGTGTGTGTATGAATATTTGACGTCAGGAAGGTGTACCAACCCTTTCGTTTTGCCTCACGGCGCACACGTTTTCCAAACGCCTCGGCTCGTTTGAACAACAGGAGGTTACCCGATGTGGGGTACCGACGAAGGATCCCCCACACCTTGTTCTGAGTCTCTCGCGCGCTCCTACAGTTCTCATTCTACCACGGCATCCTCTGGTTACGCGGGGCATCAGTGGCGTAGGGAATGGACGTTTCGGCGGGGTCGAGGATGTGTCCCGTGAGTAGTTGGGAAGCTCCGCTCGCCATTCATCATTTCTGTGGGGCACCAAACTAATTCATAAATATCCAAACATGCCTGTCATAATTGGAGGCGATTTCATTGCAAAAAGCCCAACGTGGGCATACGCAACGACAGACATCAGATGAAAACTTCTGGAAGGCGTGATGGAAATGAATAACCTCACGCTTGTGAACGATGTCAGCGTAACCCCAAGAATGGGGCTGCACGCCTCCCAAAAATATACCACACCGGATCTCACATTTGCCGCTCTTGGTCTCTTAAAAGCGTGGAAAATTTCTTACACAACTTGGGGTAGCGACCACTTCCCCATAACATATTTCCTTCTTGGGAAACTATTAAAAAAGACCAAAACTCTCAAATTAACAAACTGGATGAGCATTCTCTGACCCATCTCTAACCCATCTGCCGATTTTCATACTCTCGTTTAGGGCATCTATATTGTTCGCTAGCGTCGAATGAAGAGGTCACCTGCTCGACTGACACCGACCATGGACAACCATTTGGCCAATTTGTGGCCGCGCCAAACACCTCACCCACAAATACAGACAATTGGGAAAACGCCATTACGATCTAACGAGGTTACGAAGTCAATACAAGCTAATTCAAGAGTATCAATGACAGCTTGCTAACGTCCACTGTCGGGAGCTTTGTTTGACTCTAGGAAATGAACGCGGCCTCTCGAAACATTCGAACATTTACAGAGGAATGACGGGAAAAGAAAGCAGCACCTCACGTTATTCTCAACGCTTACAGTTCACAAGAACCCCGATATGGTGGCACGAGAGGTTATCTTGACGCTTTTCCCAACTGGTAGTAGGCAACATAGCGTTTATCTCCCCATAATTCACATCGATAACGAAGATTCATCACTTGAGTGCCCATGCCTGATGGCAGAGCTCCGCATTTAAAAAGACAGGTTAAGGCGAGATCGGCCCGGGACATGACGAGGTTACCTCGCAGCACATACGAAACCTCTATGAAGCTCACTTGGAACAACTACTGGTGCTCGTAAACCACTCGTGGAACACAGGCGAGATTCCCGAAGACTTTAAGCTTTCCCTGGTCCACCTAATCCCGAAGCCTGGAAAAGTCCCATCAGTTTTTTCCAACCTAAGACCCATATCATTCACACCTACTTTGTGCAAGTTAATCGGACGTCTCAGAATACAATACAGCTTGGAATATGTCATCCATTGGCTTCACCCTTCACACACTGGATTCACGCCGCATTTCGGAACCTAGGACTGCCTTTGGCTGCTCCGCCGTGTCATCAACAGATGCCGGTACGAGCGCGGACTTCCCGACTACGTCTTAAATGTGGACCTTAGAATACCATTCGCACAGTAAATGAGACCACAATTTTCAATGAACTAGCTCAAGTGTTTGCCAGAAAAAAAGCACAAATATGGATCCAAAACTTCCTTCACAGCCACCCCTTACAACTCAACAGCAAGCTCTCCGGATGGAAACCTAACACCCATGAAAACGACAAGGAAGTGCCACAGAGATCCACCCTTGCACCGGTCTTCTACAACATAGTCATGGGGAAATTGGCTAAGAATCTTGAACAAGAAACGTCGGCCAGATTTTCTATATACACCGATGACGTCACAATATGGTGCGAGGGCAGAGACTTCTCAACGACCACTTACGTGTTTGGATGTTGTTTATTTACAAAATATCCGCGGTAGGTCGACGGCGGATGGTCCTCTGCTGGCTGCTGGGTTGCGTTTGGCACACTTTAAAATAGATTTTAAATATTTTCTAGGCTGTTCTCGCCGCTGATATTTCGCAGATGATGTATACGTGTCCACACCAATCTATGTCCGAAGTTATCTCGCCTTGAAATTTTTGTGTCAGTATCCCTTTAAATCACCACCCATGTTGCCGATTTTGACGGATTCATTCGCAGCAATCCGAGAAATACGAAAACCCCTTTTACTCAACTTGCTTGTTAACTCTATATTACTGCTTAACGAACTACTAAAGAGCTACAAAAATGAACATACGAATCGACAGGATACCGAGTCATGAAGAGGCCAGCCCAGGAATCGAGGCCGCTCACCCAGCGGCGCAGGAGAGACTGAACGTTACCCCTCCGCTGGTTTATACCTCGGCTACTTCACCTGCCCTTCTAATCCAGCGACTCAACAATCTCAAGAAATGCCACTACGAACAAGTGACACCATCTGGTTTTCTTTTCAACATGTTCTCATTAACAAGAGCCGAATAAGTATTCATCAACAAGTATTGCGCCAATGCTGCTTACACCTTACATATCATTCAAAAGTGCACAAAGAGCCCCAAAACACCCTCACACCCGCATTGTCCCTACTGTACCAGGATCACCAAAGTAGATCTTCACCACTTAGTGTGTATATGACCATTCTTCGATGCACATCGTTCAGACACCATTCCACGCATTCATCTTAACACCATACACCAAGAAGCACATGCCGCACTAGATAAGTCTTTATGACACGAAATAGGCAAATTTGCAACCAAAATGATCTCTAGCGAGTAGTCTGTCGAAGACCACCCCGGGAAAGCCTCCGAAAAGTCAGTGAATAGAAAAAAAGCGCCTGGAACTGAAGCAACCCGTGTAATCCTCTCCTTCATATCCCATTTTCCCCCATCAAATGGCTTTAGCCCTTCCTTCCCTGAATAATACCTTTACTACAACTAATAGTTCAACGTGTATGTGTGCTGTGGTTGTCAAGTGTAGTTTGGATGTCCCTGTAAACATATTCCAGTTAGATGTTGCATCATTGAACCTGTTCTGGTAGAATGGACTGCATGGCCGTTTACCTATATATGTCACTGAGGTGGGCAAGTACATAATATCATATGGGTCCGAGCCCACACCCCACTCAAGACATGGAAAGATAATTGCAGAAGCACGAGCCATGTCAAGATTTCAGCATGTATTGTGTCCTAAGTTATGATATGTAGCTGTTTCTCGTTGAAAATGAATGCTCCCGAGGATATTAAGAACTACTCTATAAGGCAACCTTGGGCATCCATACAAGAAGAGCCCCCAAGAGAAACCTCGACAATAAGGTCGCCTGTGATTATGTATGGTTCTGGCAGCTGGTCAACCAGCGCTTCGAAATCGGAGCTCCGAAGTGCAAAATCACGAGGAATATATTTGAAGAATACCGTTATCGACCTATTAAATAATATTGTGGTGATTGCTACAGCCTCAAAGAAAGTGTTCAAAGTAACAGGGTGGCATGCGAAGGATTTACATGCGAATATAGCAGCACCGCGCCGAGGGTTTCAGCAGCCCCCCCTGTCCTTTCTGAACACAACGAAACAATTCAAGAAATTTCTTCTGCTTGTAATTCGAATGCGTTTCCTGAACACACATTACACTTGGCCGGTTAGCATGCGGTAGTTGGCATATATTGTCAAGATTTTTAAGACCTCTGCAATTCCATAGAAATATGTTTTGTATTCCCATTTTGAAGTGTTCGGATCTATTGGTATGTATTGTATGAACTGTCTATCGGGGCTTGGACTGTCGGAGATGAAAGTTTGGCACCTCACAGATTTGGATAGAGGAACCCGTTCCTTCCGCGGCGACGCAAAAAGAACGGTGCCACATCTACCTCATCCTCAGATGTCGTAGGGTTGCCTGAAGAACCACGCCCCTCGGAATTGACCCCCATTCGGGTGCCTTTCGTTTTTCTGAGCCGCTACTGCCGAAGGATTCGGGAGCACCACAGGTGGCACGGGCGGTGCGGCAGAGGTGCGAGCCGAAGTTGGACCCCGGTGTTCTTCTCCTCAGCAGGCTCCAGTGGAAGCGGGCAGTGTGAGAAAGCAGGGGCCGGAGGGGCATCGTTCCCGATGGTGGCTGTTCCCACCACAGCGGCTTCTGCCTCAGCGAGCGGCGCGGAGGCCGGTTGGGCTGCCCGAGGCAACCCGGGGGGGGGGGTAGAGCCGGAACCACGTGCGAGTCTCGGTACTGGGTCCCCGCCGAAAGCAGACGCCACTCCGTCCTCCGGGAAGCTGTGTTGTCGTATCTCCCCAGGGCAAAAGAGGCGAACATCTTCCGTGCCTCTATGTAGGTGGTGTTCTCGTTTATATTCTCGTTCAATAATTCTCTGCTTCTCCTCCTTAACTTTTCACATTTTCGCGAGTACGCTGCATTGGGTCCTTGGCAGTTGGCACAGGTGAAGGTTGTGGATTCGCAGTTTTCTGAAGGATGGTCATGCTGGCCGCAACTTAGCACAGGTACGTCGGCCACGGCAAGACTTTTGGTCATTGCCGAACCCTTGGTACTTGAAGCAGCGCCGTGGGTTCCAGATGTACGGGCGGACAGAACTACGAATAACCGGCAATTCTGGATTCTGGAAGGGCGGACCGAGCAGGGCTCAAGATAATGTGTTTAGATTCTATCTGTCATCGCGGGGTATGGATATGCGGTTTACAGCCATGACGCACTGATTCCTTAAGCCTTCCAAAAGGTCGGCATCGGTTTCGAAAATCAGATCTGCCCCAAATATAAAACCCTGAGAGCTGTTGAGGCTGCGGTGGCGTGTGACCCTGATCGCTAGATCCGCCATGGGGGTTTGTTTCAGGTAAACTGTGGTGATTGCTGGTTTTTTACTTCAACTAGCATCTCAAGATAAAAAGAAGGGTATTTTTTTGGTGGCCTTGGGAGCGAGTTACAAAACAAAGAAGAAAACGAATCTTTGGTGCGGCCCGTTTTCAGTGACCGATCTCGTTTGGGACGGAGGGATTAAAAGAGACCATACAGAATAATATAAGTGCAGGAGATGGTAGTACTTTCTTCGCTTGGGTTGCCCTGATACCGAGGCAGGTCCCGTAGCTCCCTGCCATTAAACAGACAGGGACCCCATCCGCCGGAGCTTGACTTGGGCTCCGACGGCCACCGTTTGAGGTTTCTACCCTTCACCTTAAAACTCAATACCAATGTCGCTTACCGCGTAAGTACGGAGGCTCGCTGTACGCGGTGTCGCCAATACCGTCACCAAGAATACGCTAGATGCCTCGTTCTGGGTCTTGTTACTTCCAGCCGACACACAGCTTCAATGCACGTATCCGAGGAGGCCGTTATAGTTCTCGCTTCCGCTTAGGCTACGACTACATCAATCACGCTGCTGTACGGACTCTCAAGTCGCAGGCGCCCCTACACCTAAGGCAGATTTTCTACCCTGCCACTTCACATCTTACCAAAACGCCACACTGTACCCTTTACTCGCATCGCGTCGGCTCACAGTAGTACCTCCCTCCTTGGGAAAGAAGTGGCTCATCCAGCGACCCGCCCTCTCCTTACCCGGAAACTCCCCGCCAAAGCAGGCTGCACAAATCTGGACCATGGTTCACGTGCTTGAACCGTCTAATACCATACATGCACCGACAGTTCGTACCACCACAAGGCCTGCCGACGCACTTCTCCCCCTCCTCTCATTTCCCTCTCTGTTTCCGACGGCCGCACCTGTCGAATCCTCTAACCTGTGACCTCCCACCACCCTGTCGTCCTCCACCCTGTCGTCCTCCACCATATCTCTCCCCACCTCCTATGCACCCATCTTCTCCCGCTGTAACACTCGGAATCGCACCTTTACTTGGTGTGCCCAGTGAACCCCTTAGCACCCGCTCCCCCTACTATAAAGCGATGGGAATATGAGCTGCGCAGTTGCCACCTCAGGAACCAAGAAGCCCCAGTGGATGGGGAGAAGGTGACCGTGACGGCGCGCCGCAGAATCGGAGTAGAATGGCCACCCACCGCTCCAACTATCTCTCTTCCCTCCGTCTTTGTTTTTCTGAATAAGCATTTTCCCACCAAAAAGCCGCCCACAGAAGATGTGCTACCAAATCTTCACTTTTATTATTTCCGTATAGAAGAAATACTATTTGTGGTATACATAAGTATTGTACCTCGCTATGCTAGAGTTTAAGGGCATAGTGGCAAATGATCGGTACCAATTTGCAACATTGAACCCCTCTGATTAACGCTGGGGTGGCTTCCCTCCTTTTGTATTGTTGCTTGTAAAATCAGAATGCGTCAACTCTGCTGCCCCTATGACTTTTCATGAATGTTTATTCAATTTCAAGGCTATTTCGCCATGTTTAGAGACATCTATACTGCAAATGTTCCGATATAAAGCTATATTTCGGTCGCGTTCGCATTTGATGCTGCTATGTGATGAAATACAGTGAACTCTCGTTAACGCGATCTCGAAGGAAACATATTCATTTGTACGTCTCATCAGAAGTTCGCCTTATCGGATGCCCTTCCGAAAACATAATCGGCCAAACACCCAGGTCTATGCAAATATCTTTATTAAAGAAAGTGAATGATGTAGACTTACAATGGAGCATTTTTAGCTCGCTAATTGATATAAGACTGGGTTGAAATGCCATCGCCTGGTTTCATTCAGTCCAAGCGGCGGCGTAGACCGTGAACCTGCTGACTAAGGCGACGACGCTTCAGAGATAACAGTACCCATCCGTCTTGGTTTCTTGGCGGCGACGCGTTGCACTGGTGACTCAAACCGACGCGAATAAAAGTGCTCCTAAAACAGCATTGGTCAGGAGAGCTGCTACGCTCGCTAACAGGAATTCTACGTCGTTGTTTTTTTATCATCCTTGTGTTGCGCCTCTCTTCGTTAATGTACTGCGGGCACAGAACTTGCTCTAGCTTTGTGTTTTCTTTCTTCCTCCGCTGGCTTCGTGGGTTGAAGGGTCAGAGAAGTTAAAGCTTTTTTGCGGAGTGTTTTTTCTCAGTCCATCCCTTGCTCGGCGGGGCGAATTTGCTATGGTTTCCTTTCACTTTTCTGTTTCTCTGGTCGCGTGAATTCCCCGCAGCACCCAGCCAAGACAGTCACGTTTGCTACCCAAAATCACCAGCAGTGGTGGTCACGCCTAAAGTTGTTCGTATTACCGATGAGTACATGCAAGCGTGTAAGTATTAGGTTTATTCTTGTGGCCTTGGTTCTAAGGAAAACCAACCGAACGTTCCCACAATGTTCGTCCTAAGTGAGAATACGTCTTAGATAAATTAGCCTTACAGCGAGTTTACTGTATCTTTCCAAAACTGCGTTTTGAAAGCTAATTTGCATAAGAGCATCACGCGTTTTTGCTCTTGCTGCTACTAATAAAATAAGACCGGCTGCCTATATTTATATTATAATAAAACCCTCGCCTAGAACGTCGTTGACGTCTTGTGACTCACGCGCACAGGTGGTCCAGTCGCCAGTGGATGATGAGTAATGTGCTAAGTACCCGTTCCTTCTTTGCCTTGTTATTTGGCACCGCCGAGGTGAACGAAGATCCGTACGTTCAAAGCCATAACAAACGCACAGCTTCAGCAAAGAAAACAGCATTGGAGCGCTGTGTTTACAGCTGGGAAATAATACTGCTGTTTTAGCACATATACTACAATTTGTAAATAACATATTTACTTGTAATCAATGTGAAAAAAAAGTGTTCAATACTGTTTTAGGGTAATGAACGATGGACTTTTATTATACTTACCCCCATGATTTTATCACTCATTCACGACGGATTTGTGAGCGCTGTTGTGTTGTAAAAGCCACAAAGTGGTTTATATCACCAGAGCAAGTATTTCTTTTTGTTGGCCTAACAATAAAGTTGTTGTAAGGTCTACTGATGAGGTCAGTAGCCTGGCACCCAAGTCACGTTTGTGAAAAGAAAGATCACCACCGCTCCGTCTAGAGGAGCAGTAGTGCTGACACTACACCCTGGTCGACTTCAATTCGACGCGGTGCGTTCGGGAGCCGGATGTCTGGACGGAGGAATGCCATGGGGATAGTCCCACTCTGGGAATGCAGATGGCCCCGCAGAGTTCCCAGAATTTGTTCACATATCGGAAAAGAGAGGGGGGTGATCATCGCCTGACCGTGCGGCTTGGCAGCTTATCCGTGCGGCACCATTGTCACGCGCGCACGTCGGCACTGCTATTGCTGCTGCTTTTCGTCCTCCACCCCTCGCCGCCGCGTGCTTTCTCGCCCGCGGGCAGGCCTTTGACCCGAAGTTGTTGAGGTCTCATTGAATACTCCGAAGACGGCGGAGGGAGAGCTGCTACGCGATTTTGGACCCTCCCTAACGCGCGTACGAAACCTGGAGGTGCGTGTCCAAAATTGAGTTGTACCGAAATGTTATAAGGCCGAACTTGGCCGCAAAACAGCGTTGTTGCCTGAAATTCAGCTGGACAGTTCCCGGCGAGACAATGAGTCGCTTGGTAGGGATTTGTGAGCCCCCTAAGCGAGAGATAGATTGGACGATCACATCGGAAGTTTAGGGTACAGCTGTGCACAGGGTAAGTAGACGGGTCCTGCCGCGGGAACAGAGTCCCAGACGTCGTTTCTCGACAGGTTTGTGTACGTTCCGAGATAGGAGAGTGATACGGAGTTGGAAAGCTCAAGTGACTTGTATGCACTTACAGCTGGCATCATACTGAAGTTTGATGTTTGGCTTTTATTTCCTATGTACTCAGTTCATCATCACCAGCCTGTCTACGCCCACCGCAGGGCAAAGGCCTATCCCATTTTCCCCATAACCACAGTCCTGTGCCACCTGCGACAAATGTATCCCTGCAAACTTCTTGATCTAACTTTGTGCATCCTTTGCAACGCTTGCTTTCTCTAGGGATCCACTATGTTGCCCTTAATGACCAACGGTTATCAATACTTGCACTGCCCACGTCCATTTCTTCTTCTTACTTTTTACTAGTATTTCCTTAACAGGCGTTTGTTCCCTGTCCCATTCAACTCTCTTGCTGTCCGTAATGTTACACCTTCATTTTCTGCTCCATTGCCCGCTTAATCGTTCTCAATTTAAGTTGAACCCTCTTAGTCAGCCTCCAAGTTTCTGCCCCGTAGGTGAGTGCCGGGAAGATGCAGCTGTCATACACTTTCTTCTTCAGCGACAATCATAGGCTGCTATTCACTACCTGAGAATGTCTGACACACGCACTCCACCCCATTCTGATCCTTCTAATTATATCGGCCTTGTGGTTGGGATCCGGGAACACAACTTGGCCTAAGTAGATATAATCTTTTATTATTTCCATTGCCTAGCCCCTTATACAAAACTGCTGTGCGGTCGCGAGGTTATTGATCATTACTTTAGTTTTCTGCAGTATATTTTCAGCCCAACGGTTCTACTGTGTTCGTCTTGTGTGGAAAGCATGATTTGGAATTTGTCTCCCCAGTTACTTAGCAAGGCAACGTCATCAGCAAATCTGCGGTTAGTGAGGTGTTGTTCATTAACCCTTACTCGACCTTTGCCCACTCCAGGGTTCTGAATACTTCTTGTAAACATGCTCTAATAACATCGGATAGATTGTATCTCCTTGTCCTACGCCCTTTCTTATAGCCCATAAGGAAGCGCGTCTCCTTATGTATTCAGTTATCCTAATATAAATATTTGCATATAAACTCTTCGTTTGCCTTCATCAACTACAAACCCCCCGAGTTCATCAATTGCGCCCCAATCTCCAAGAACTTCAACACCAGCGCCATGCGAGCCTCCTGCCAAATGAACCGGAGAACGGGCGATTGGGTTCCTGATCGGCACCGGACTTCGGGGAAACGAACTTGATCAATCTTTACTAACGCAGTCGGCAGGATTTTGCAGAAGAAATCACCAGTCCAAAGTAAATGACAGCTAGCGGACGATATCCCGCCTTCGACGGCACCAGCCGAGCTTCGCGCGGAGCGGAGCGGCCGAACCAAGCCAGTGCACGAGGCCCACGACGAGACAGCCGACCGCTGAAGGTGCGGGTGACTGGGATTTATTTTCGCTTCGTTGTGGCAGTGTAGCCTGAGTCTTAGGGTGCATGGTAGCCACGCTGAGCGTGCTGGCGAACATGGTGGACGGAGACGGAAATCGTCAGACACTTGAAGCGCCACCTCGTGGGGGTACGACGGCAGAAGTTGTTGCCCAAGCGAAATCAAAGGCGATCATTCTTAGATTAAGGGAACTAGAATTTCAAACACTGAAGCTCCAAGCGGAAGAGCGCTAAAGAACAGAAACGCGCGAGACGGACCGCGAGATACGAGAAGTTGCGGGAAAGGAAGGAGCATTCACAAACACTGAAGTTCGAATATCAAGAGCGGTTACGAACATTTGAGTTGGAGCTGGAGCGCAAACGACAAATCTCCTCGGGTTTGGACACCGGAAAGCAGAGACATTGGGACACAGACTGAGACAGTTGTATAACGACAGCAAACTTCAATGGTTCCAGCCAATGTTTGGAAGCTAAAAATTGCGATGACAACTAAGCAGTCGTGACTGCCTACACGAACCTAGCATGTTCGCCAGTGTCGAGCGTGTGGAGACAGACGTTTGGATGAGGAGCGTCGATGTAAGCGCGTCCGGTGATACCGCATAGCGGTGTATTGAAGCGATGCTCAAACATGACGAGCAGCCGCGCGAGCAAATTTGGGAATGGAGCTGCACCACATCAGGCAGAACCCTTCGAACAGCCCCAGTTATGCACTGACAGCAAAGTTGAATTGGGGAGCCTGTTTTTTTCTTTTGAAGCCGCGGAAGAACGAGATGAGCGGCCGTGGCGCGCAAAGTAAGCGAGTGGCTCAGCCGGGAACAGCTGCATGGAAAGGGAAGCGAGCATCAGGAGCGCTGCAGCGAGCGCGGCCGGTATAAGAGCAGATTCAAAGGGAACCCTTTGGGGCAAGTGTAGGGCCGCAAGATACCTTTGGCCCACCGACTGAGCTAATATATACTAAACTTGCTAGCACGGGTAGCACACATCGGTAGACCGGAGCAGACTCGCGTCACGCAGGAAGGTCTTGGGGCCTTCACGAGAAAGTTGCACGAGAAAGTGAACTCCGTGCCGGGCAATTGCGATGTTTCCCAGAAGAAAAAGGATAGAGAAGTAGACGAAAAACCATGTGAGGATGCAGATACCGCAAAAACAGGGGAGCGAAACGCAATCGGCGGTCTCGCCAAACCGGCGTCCGAGATAGACACTTGTAGATTTAGAGTCCTTTGCGGTAATTACCGAGAATTGTTCGCGAGCCACGCCAGAAAGCGGACGCACTAAGATCTGCGGCTTGGAAGTGTCACAGACTTGAGTTCTGAGTTATTCCAAGGACGAGTGCGTGCTGGGACAACGCAAAAGCTCGCTTTGTCAGGCTGCAGCACGCAATGCCTACAGCGTGCACGAGCGGCTTTTGCTAATAACAGAGGAAACGAATGATCCCGAGAAGATCATCGCGTTCGGGGTCCGCCATCCCGCTCCAACACCAACCCTTCCCTCACTCTGCCAGCACGAACCATTGTCATGTTGGGGCATTAGGGAGGCATGGTCACTTGGCTAATGGGACCAAAATCGAAGTCGCTAATTGCGATACCACTCCGCCTTCCTCGCAACCGTGTGTGCCTCATGGAGCAATATTGTCGACACTTGCGTTGACATTGCAACGCAACACAGTTCGGATCATCTGCAGAGGGGCTGGAAGTACGCGAATGCACCGCCTTGTATTCAGAATGTTGCTTGCGGAGGCTAGTATTGAATCCTCCCAGCGTTAACACCGCCACGACGGACGTGAACGCCGCCGTTCACCCTTCCTTTTTATACGGTGGTGTGTGTGTGTGTGTGTGTGTGTGTGTGTTTGCTGTGTTTGTTAGCGACGTGATGCCTTGGTTGCCCGATCTGTGCACAGAACGGAGCTTTCTGTGCACCGCACGTGAGGTGAAGCACCGCTGAACATTCTCGAAGGAACGTTATCTCACTACGCCGTCCGGGCGAACATGCGCGCCCGTGCCGACAGTGAGAATGCAAACTTTCGTAACGTTTTCCTTTGTTGGATGCAAAATTGCCCGTGTCCTTGGCCAGTGCTTGTTCTTTTTATGCTTGCTGTTGGGTTGCAGGAATGATTGTGTGGGTTTGCAGTTATAGCGCGCATCAGTGTTATAGGTTTAGTGATCTCGTTGTCCGCGGCGTTTACGTGACCCGGAGTCGCGACCCAATCTTTTTCTCACTCGCATTTAGTGTATTTACAATTTTTGGGTTTTGGGTTTGCTCGAGTATTCCGTTCCTTTTGAAGTGCTAGTGAACAGGTTGTGTGTGTAGTTTAGGTGAGAGAGACTTCAGGTTAACTGAACGGCCGAAATGGTGGGGGCTCATTTGCAGTAATACCTAGCTCTTTCAAGGTGTTTTTGTGCGGTCATTGCTGAAGGGTAGATGCACCCAGTGGCCCTTTTATATTGTTTTCGGATTGACTGAACCAAGAGGCACAGTAACCCTCTTAAAGGGGGGTGTTCTAAGGTTCATTCATGGGGTCAGTGGCAGCCGCCCACGGCACGCGTGTGAAAGAAAAGATCCCCGCCGCTCGGTCTAGCGGCGCCGCAGTGCCGACAAAACGCCCTCATCCACTCCATTTCGACGCGGCGCCTTCAGGAGCCGGCTTGTCTGGGTGGAATAATGTCGCGCGGATAGTCCTTCTTTGGGAATACCGACGGCACCGCTAAGTTGCCAGAATTTGTGACATATCCGACAACCGAAGGGGTTGTTCGTCGCCTGACATGCGGCGCGGTGGCTTATCCGCGGGACACCCATGGCTTATAGCTGCCGCTTTTCATCCCCCACCCGTCACCGCCGGATGCTTTCTTGCTCGCGGGCCAGCCTTTGACCCGAAAGTGGCAGCCCCTTATTGAATATTCCGAAGATTGTGGAGTGACAGCTGTCTACGCGAATTCGGGCCCTCCCTAACGCGTGTACGAAATAATGAGGGGCGTGCCCGAGAGAGAGTAAACCAAAGTGTTATAAGGGCGAACTCGGCCTCGAAACAGCGTTCTTGTCTGAGTTTTCAGCTGCGTAGTTCCCGGCGAGACAAGGAGTCTCGACCGCTAAAGCTAGTTTTGGATTTTTTCGCCTTCTAAGCGAGAGATAGATTGGAGGATCACTTCAGAAGTAGGGTACAGGTGTGTTTTGGGCAACTAGACGGGTCCTGCGGCGGGAACCAAGTGCCGGCCGTCGTTTCTCGAGCGGATTGTGTACGCTCCGAGGATAGGAGAGATAAGTGGAGTTAGAAAGGTCCAGTGACTTGTATGCATTTAGAACTAGCCTCTAACTGAAGTTTGAGTGGGCATGGGAGCAGCGCTCGTGGCACAATGCTTGACGCACAGCGTTTCTTCGTACCGCAGGTTTCCCGGACCGCGACAGGCTGTTGGTGCCTGCATTCGTCACCGCTTCATGGTTCCACAATAGCTGGCGTCCCCACGTGTGATGCTCATCATCGATTTGTTGAAGCTTGTATTACCCGTTCGCCAACCGTCATTATCGTCCCCCCTGATCGAATCAGCGCTATCTGCAAGCAATCCTCTCCCTGCTGGATTGTGGAACCGTTTGCAGTGACCCCTACAACCAGCATGGACATCATCTGCCTTCGCGCCGATGTCCCCTTCAGTGGGCATGGGAGTAGCGCTCGTGGCACAATGTCTGACGCACACCGTTTCCTCGTACCGCAGGCATTGGTGACCGTGAGAGCCTGTTGGTGCCTTCATTCATTACAGCTTCACGGGGCTACGACAGCTGGCGTCGCCACGTGCGAGGCTCATCCTTGGTTTGTTGAAGCTTGGATTACCCGCTCGCCAACCGTCGTCCTCGTCCCCCCTCGTCGACTCAGCGCAATCTGCAAGCAATCCTCTGCCTGCTGGATTGTGGACCCGTTTGCAGCGTCCCCTACAGCCAGCATGGACATTAGCTGCCTTCTCGCCGATGTCCCCTTCAGTGGGCAGGGGAGCAGCGCTCGTGGCACATTACGTGACACACACCGTTTATTCGTACCGCACGTGCGTAACTGCTCACTATTTCCCTAAACGAAGTGACAAACGCTTTCTGTTACTGCTCCCATGCCCAAAAGTGTTATGGGTCACATTGTGTGAGTGCATTGATGTCGCACTTGTGCTCCTGCGGTGGGGGATGTCAAAACAAATCCCGCCCCAATAAGAAGTGTGCCTTACGAACTGACTCTGCAGCTTAGGATGAATGTCAGCCTGAAGGATATGCCACTGTACTCGAGCTCCTTAAATAAATTAACGAAATGACCACAGAAAAGGCTAAATCACAAGCTGAGGTGATGTCGGATGTAAAGAACTGCATCCAGTACCAGTCGTTAGAACTAAAACTGCATGACTTTTCTGGCGGTCTTGAAAGCCTTGAAAGTAAAGAAATCTTGCGCGTGCGACGCTTAGGGTGACAAGCTTGCGAGTATTGAAGAAGCCACAGAGCGAGTTGCGGTTCAGCAGTTGTTAATGAATTCTCGACTACATGACCTTGAGCATCGCTCAAGGCAAAGCAATGTAATTTTTCACGGCATTCCCGACTCGCGCGAAATGAGGCCGCAAACTGAAGAAAAAACGCTAGCAGTTATTTCATCCGCGCTTGATGAAGTTTTCCCCCAAAGGGCAGTTGAACGCGCACATCGCATTGGTACATTTGACGAAATAAAACGCCGCCCCGTGATGATGAAACTGGCCAAAATAGATTCCAAGAAATTTTCCGCCCGACCAAAGGTAAAGCTAGAAAAAAATCTATATTTCGCATGACTTTTCCCCGGCCACGCGGTTGGCGCGAGGAAAGCTTATAGAGTTTTCTAAAAACCGGTCACTACCATTGTTTTTCACACTACCGCACAACAGGCGTTTTGCTAAAAATAAATGTTGCGTCTACGTCAGAGCAACGGACAGCATTAAGGCAGGACACGTGCACCCTTGGATGTTGATAATGGGCCGAATGCACTTGCCCATGACAGCTATGATGCATTGAGGCGAGATGGTGCGTCTGTGTTGGCATCATGCATTACCGTTCTACTTTGGAATTTTCGAAGCATCACTAACAAGTTCGAATCCAATGCTGAGATCATGGCTCTAACGGAAACGTGTCTTCATTCCGGTGTTCATGACATTGAATTCTTTAATGGTGTATCATTCTTCCCAGTTTATCGCCGTGACCGGACTTCTCGCCGGGATGGTTGTGTGGTACTTGCGTACAAGTAATCGTTACAGTCTCATGTCATCCACGTCAATGGTGAACTGGAAACTTTGGGCATGCGTAAAAATAAATCACCGTAAGTTCATATTTGCAGTCTGCTAACGCTCGCCAACGTATTTGCCTTCTTTAAACGCCTAATTGCAAGACGCTCTTAACATTGTCACTACGCGACAGCCCTCTGCCCCAATCTTTCTAATGGGTGACTTTTACTTCCGAAATATTTCCTGGAAATTTGATCAGCCAGTATCTCTATTACCGATTACCAATGAAGTTCGGTTACCGATGAAGTTCTAGATATCTGTTCTTTGTTTATTTTTCGCAATTAGTCACTAAGTCAAATAGAATAGCGAACAATACGGCTAACACACTGGACCTAATTCTAACAACATATCCTGAAGTAGTCTCAGAGATGGCATATTTACCCGGAATGAGCGACCACCTGTCTTTATCATTTTAGATAAACCTTCCAGTTCCTAAAAAACACGCGTACCACAAAAGTAATTATGATAACGCAAGGGCAAACTTTGAACAAATAAATAGTGAACTCTCAATAGTTGTAGATGCATTCATAGAAAGGTTCGCGGAACACTGATTCACGCATAATTGGAAAACTAGTTCGTAAGTACATCCCTTCCCGATATCTCAAAACAAATACTAAAACGCCATGGTATAACACTTATCTAAAAAGACTGTCAAATCGCAAAAAAGATTGTACCGGGCCGCAAAGGATTGTCAAATCTCGACTGTCTGTTGGGACGCGTACAAAGCCGCTAATACCGAATAAATTTCAGCGGTAAAACAAGCAAAATATATATTTTTTTCAAAACACGTTACCATCGTTGCTCGCTAGTAACCCACATAAATTTTGGAGCGTCATTATTCAGACCAAAATAACTGTATTCAACTAACAGATAGCAATGACCAGTCCGTACCCGACACCGAGTGCCCGTTTGTTCTTAATACCGAATTCTGTAAATACTTCGTACAGTTAGCTCGGCTCCGGTATGCGCGACCAATTTCGATTACCCCTTAATGACTCCTATTGTAGTCTATCCGCGTGGTGCAGCAAAAATACTCGAATCGGTGAAAGTGTCTTCCAGTCCAGGTCAAGATATAATTTCAGCACAATTTCTGAGAAACAGTGTTGCCTGTTGTTCTGTCGGGGTATATAAAATATTTCAGCAGTACCGTACCTGGACATCCACGAAAACGTGCTGATTTTAAGGTCGGGAAGGTTGTATCGCCGCCCAAGACCGGTAATAGACATTCACCTCTATTTATCTCCCCATACCACTTACAAGCATCCCATGTAAAATTCTTGAACATGTTATCTTTTCTAGTCTCATAAATTTCCTTGAATCGAACTCCTTTTTTACCCCGGCTCAACACGGCTTCCGCAAGACATTCTTGTACAAAACGCAACTGTCATCATTCACTCTTAAGCGTCACTTGATTTTGGACCGCCGCTCTTTCGCAGAATGTATTCCTTGATTTCGCTAGAGCTTTCGATAAAGCCTCCCACAATCAACTTTTTTTAAAACTGAGTAAACTAAACCTTGATGCTAATCTTTTTTTATGGCTTGAATTGTTCCTCCTTAATAGGTCACAGTATGTAGTCGCAATAACCACGAATCTTCACCCAGTACCGTTTTTTCTGGCATCCCACAATGCTCTGTTCTAGGTACCCTGCTATTTCTAATTTCCGTTAGAGATCTACCTGGCTGCGTTTCGTCTAACACCCACTTGTTCGCGGATGATTGCGGTATTTTGTGCGAAATATTTGACTACAACGATATTAAACTTTGCAAACAGATATTAACGCAATAACGTCCTGGTGCAACACATGGAATATAGAACTCAACACTAACAAGTGCAAAATTGTACGGATTTCAAGACTAAAACCTTCTGCTCTTCCTTCCTATCACCTTAACAGTTCTATTGTCAAGTTTGTAACATCTTATCGTCATTTGGGAGTCCACATATCCTCAGATCTTACCTGGTCGGTTCACATTGATAACATAATAACAATGCCAATCGAACGCTAGGCTACCTCCGCGGCAACTTTTCTACTGCCCCTGTTGCCCTAAAAACACTCCTTTACCAAACGTTAGCCCGCCAAAAACTTGAATATGCTTATCCAATTTGGGACCCCGGCTGTAAAACTGTGACTAACACTGTGAACGCGTTCAAAATAATGCCGCACGTTTCATCTACCCTATTTATAGTCGTACATCGAGTGTCACTTCCATAAAAAACTTACTTTGTTTACCGGAACTAGCAACTCGTCGTCCGTACTTCCGTCTTTGTTTCTTCCACAAGTTTTTTTACCATACTCCGGTTCTCCACACATCCTTCATTCCTTCAGCAACCTATGCCTCTTCACGCATTGATCATCAACACAAAGTAGAAGTAATGCGTTGACACACTAAGACATGTTCACAGTCATTTGTACCCAGGAAATTGCACGACTGGAACCACTTTACCCAGCCAACACGTGCCATCGCAGAGCCTCTACAATTCTGAAAGAACTTAGTCAACACCGTTTTTGCCGGCTCTATCTTATAATATATGTCATCATTCATGCTGCTTTTGTTGTATCCTTTGTAGTTTTTACCCACTTCCCTATCTAGAGCCCCTGGCCTTGAGGGTAAAATAAATCAAATGAAATGAAATAAATCAAGTCTTCCCCTTTTTTCTTTATGTACTCAGTTATCCTAATGTAAATAGTTGCATATAAACTCTTTGTTTCCCTTCATCAACTACAAAACCCTCGAGTTTATCAATTCGGCCACCTTCTCCGAGAGCTTCAACACCAGCACTCTGCGATCCTCCTGCCAAATCAACCGTACCCCGGGCGATTGTGTTTCTGATCGGCCCCGCAGTTCGGGGAAACGAACCTCATCAATCTGTACTATTCTGTACTACACAACTTATAAAAAAACAATTTCAGGCAAAACACCCAAATAACCCTTTCCTGATTTGGTGGCGCAAGTCCACTTACGCGTAATTACGGACGTTTTCCGCAGTGCCTACATCAGTGATTTTCGACTGCCCGTGGGCTATCCTCAATAAAAATTGAAGGCTGCAGCCTTTACAATCCCAAATCTGGCTTAACATCTTGAGATGTTGCCTAATTCCTCACCCTAACACATGTTGAAGTTAACGGTGTACCTTCTACCTCTCCTACTGATCCTGATACCTCAATATTGATCTCTCCTCGGCGTGTTTACTCCTTCGTGCTAGACGTCCGATAAGTCGCGCATGCGAGAATCTAATGGAGAAAGGCCACCCATAGCAGGATTATGCACTGTATGTGTATGCTTTCCGGCCAAACGGCAACAGTGTTTTCTTATGCAAAAAAAGAATACGTGAAATTGGTCATTCGACTTTACTTGATGTAAGATCATTCGGCCGTAATAAACTACCCTAAAATCTGTTAATATCAAGGCATCGCTTCCCTCCAACTGCGCCGACAATTTTGTTTAATTATTTTTACATCAATCCATCTAGTTGACCTTTCCTAACCTGTTACAGAAAATGTATACTTTGTATAGCTACTCCCACACGATCTTCTAAAGGGAAAATGTGCGCTTCAAAACTTTGTCGTCATCATAATTAAGGGCTTTCTTCCTGTTTTCTTCTTTTTCCAACCACGTACTTCCCAAAGGGAGCTTCACGGCTCCACGAAGTTTTAACCGGAGCACTGCCCTTAGCTTACCTTCAGGATTCTCCGCTCGTGACTTGTATTCAGCGAATTGTATCATGTTACACATTATTCTCAGCTCCCAAATTCCCAACAGCAAGCTACCGACGTACATCAGATATTGCAAACATTTTTTACTTAATCAACGATTCGTTTCGCTAAATATTAGTTTCAGAGCACCACATCGACACAAGCATGCCACTCCAATCTAAATGTCCCCATATCCAATGTTTTATTGTAAAATCAGTGGTATCTAAACATTAGCTTGTTAATTGTTCAATACTGACATAAATTAAGCTTTTGCGGTCTCTGCGTGTGCACTGTGGTTTTGGTAAATACCAATGACACATAGCAATTCTACGTTGGTGCGCCAATTCTACGTTGGTGCACCGCCAGCTAACTAAAATTACAAAAAACACGTGTATGCACTTCCAGGCACAGCCGATGCTCTGATATGCACATAGGATGCGATATATTTACGTTAAATATTTTAGTTTTTGTCAGCTCCATCCTGCTCTCTAGTAGCAATATAAAACAAATTCAAGGTTTTTTTACAAGATGGGTGCTTTGGTCCGAACAACAGGAACTCCAATGTCAGCAAAAACTTACGTTCACGATAACCTGAAAGAGGATTTATAAGTTCCATCGGTAATTCGTTTGTGAGAAATGGCACAGTTTAGGAAGAAACTTTAGTTGAATTTTGTTATTATCCCCTTTCTGCCTTGCTGCTTTGGGAAAGACGATTCCCTGAAGAAAACTTGATAAAGCAACGGTTTCTGCCTCCCGGCAGGTTAGACCCAATGCCAACCAAGCAGGGCCTCGTAAGATCTCTTCAGTCTGGAAGGCCTTCTATGGATCGCAGGTGAAAGCGCCGCAGACGCAGCCCGAACACTGCTCAAGGCGTAGGTGGTGCAATCTTTACAAGGCTTTGGGTTACTTAGGCTGTAATAGTTTGTTAGGTTCTGTAGGCTTTACTCGTTCTGGCATAACCTCTAGAATGAGTAAAGTGATGAAGAATTGCACATTCCTATAAATTATACAGTTCTTTTCAATATCAGAATGTCCAAAAAATTACCAAAACTCAATGAAAAGTTTCCTTGGGGCGGGCTAACTCGTACTACAGAAGACAGCGTTTGAAGGGATAGGGCAAATTGGACACGCGGGGGAGGCTGTCAAATGCATGATATTTTAAATGCCTCGTAGCCAGCTTTCGTACGAAGGAGCCGTAGAACAATTCTGGTGAAACCGACCGGATATATTACCAAACGTACGTGTAGCGCTGACTAAAAAACTTAGAATTGCTACAACGGGGCAACACAAAGGCGGGTATTTTTAATACCTGACCTATTACTTCACTGGCCAGTTTCGTTGGGACAAACACGTGTCGTATTTGTGAACAGGGGCCGCGAGGCTCCTTTATAAAAACACTAATAATAAAAAAAGTAAACAAACTGTAAAGTGGAACAGAATAGCAGCCGATGAGTACAGAAGGAAGTATTGCAAATATATTTCATGCACTGTCAATCAATTAACCTAAACGTATTTTTGACGTTTTCATGAAGGTCCAAGCCACAGGCTTAGCTCTGGCGAGGCCGCGAGTGGTTTGTAGCACTCTAAACCCGTCACACTTTTTTGGTTGGTGCGGACCATGTGATTTCTAATAAAGGCGCTTCTGATTACTTAAAAATTTATATGTTGCATGTTCTTTTACAACGCTCGCATGCTTAAATAAAAACAAATTAACGTGCCCGTCGAAACATGTGACCCTTAATACTTTCAATGCATGTTACTGTTTTTAACTGAAAGGATTCACTATATACTTTTCCATAACTATCAATAAATGAAAACTACTTTGTGCTCTCTGGACATTGTGAGCCTTGTACCGTAAAAAAAATAATGGTCATCCTCATTACAAAAATTAGATATTCTTCAAAAAAGCGAAGATTACACACGTAGTGAAAACCGGACAACGCCTTCATAGTGTGGAAATAAATAAATATACCGAAGAGAATTTATGAGACGATTTTATCCTTTCGAAAGTGATGGCAGCTGACCACCTTAACAAATAATAAAAAAAGATTGCACCTAAAAACTAGCTAGAATTTTTAGGGGAAAATAGCTGCGGATACATAATTACCACGCTTTCGCTGGCTACAAAGGTGTCAACTTAAACTGGAGCATTCTGGGCCAGATCCCAGCAAGGCAACTGCAGTCCTGTGAGCAACAAGGCTACGCGCCATGCCATAGTGGCCGTTTCGCTGATGGAGGCAAAAAGTAAAAAGACAAGCATTTCCCAAGTGAGAGGGAAGATGGCAAAGTGCGAATGCCCGAGTTTGCCCGAAGTTACCCGAAGTTACCCGATTTGACCCGGAGGGGCGCTATGTTAAATTCTTTGGCATTCGCACGTTACGCACGTTACGTACGGCGTTGACGCTTGCAAGCCGCGTCGTTGACGAGACCTTCCGCACCTTCGTCCGCTCTACGCTTTTGTCTCGCGTCCGCTTCTCGAGCTCGGAGTTCGGCGTTCGCGGCCCGCTTCGCTCGCTTGCGTTCGGCGTCGCGAGCCCTTCTCGACGCGGCCTTGTCTTCGGTAGACGACGACGTTCCCGCGGCGACGACACCTCCAACGACGGGTGGAATGCTCGCTTCGGATCGTATTTCACTCGTTGTTTGAGGTTCCGTTGCTTGCGGAGTTGACTGCGAAGCCCGCGAAGGATCCATCTAGAACGACGAAGCGCTACGGAAACTCGACTGCTTTACGGAACCGGACGTTAGCGGCGCGCCGTCGCGCGAGCGCCATCGAGCGTCGGAATGCGGCGCCGACGAGCGAGCGCCCTCACGCAGACGGAACGCAAAGCGAACCGGCGCAGCGGCGCGCCGCCCGCAGCTACGCCGAGCAGGAGACCGTTGCTACGCCGAGACCGTTGCTACGCACGCTCTCTCTCCTCCTCCGCGCCGTTGCTGGGGGAGAGGGGGAGCGCGGACGGCGGACGAGTGATTCAGGGTCCGCTATAAAGTGCCTTCGCACTTAAAAAAGCACATGTGTTCGACAGTTTGGGGCACGTTAAAGATCTCCAGGAGGTAAAAATAACCTCAGAGAACTCAACTACGGCGTGACGTATCCCCACTGAAGCGTCGGTTCGTTAAACCCCACAATCAAGCACGGTTGCACACCGCGTTGATGAAATATACAAAATCCCGGGTCATGTCTACTAACGCGAAACCTGGCAAGGGGCAAAACACGCTGTGTATAGGTGAATTCTTGGTGCCTCGGTGTTTTGTGGAACGGAGATGAAACCGTTGGGGGTAGAGATATACAACTTGGTTGTAAAAGCTCTTATCCTGGAAGCAGGAATCTGTGTGGCGCGAGGGGTAAAGAGGGACCAGGTGATTCTTTAGTACGTGTAACGAAGCGGTCCAGGGCCAGGTGTAAACGAGTGTCCCGGTGATTTTTTAGCGCACCTTACCCGTTGACGACGGTTTCAGTGTTTTTTTTTACTACGCGTGGCTACATTAGATGAACCACGATTGCGACGCCGACGATGGACGACAGGAGACGCAAACAGCCTCAGCCCCTAATAGATACGCTGCACGCTCAACCGAGTGGGAATGTTTCCCCAGGAGAGGGCTGTTGCATTGCCAGTACAACACCAGCACAGAATTTTTATCGCGCATATAAAAAGGCAGTTACCCATACTGGGACAGCAACACGCAACCAACCACTTTTTATCACCGGTCACATTTGTGCACATGCTAGAATCAAACCGCCATATACTCTTCAAATAAAATATATTTACTGTACGTCAACTTGGTTGTCACGACTCCCTTTGCCCGCTCGCGGAAACAATGAGGCGCGAAAACATTTATTTTTGCTGGGTGGACGGCCCGTGCACGTGTACCAAAGTTGCTGGAGCTACTGGGAATTTACAGGGGTACCAAAATACGTTCTAAACAACGCCTGAAAAAAAAAAACTTGAAGAAACCTTTAAACAGACATGGGCTTTGTGCTCACAGGCACTAAGCGGGGGATGTTGGAAAAGGACGCACGTGTGACCTGGACGACTAAAGGACGGCGTTTACAAGGAAAGCAGCAACGAAAAAAAAACAATAAACTGAATTGGGAAATACAGCAACGTACACTCTGGGATGACATACATCTTAACCCTAATCGTGGCTATGGATAACTTCAAGTTCAACGACAGAAAGTCATGGCGAAGTCGAGTCAGCTTCGCCGAGAAGGCTTTTAAGCGTCTCAGGGCTCCGGTTGCGGAGTCTGGTCCGCCTTGGGAGTCGTATCGACGAGGCGTGCTCAATCGCGTAAACAAGGTGCTGGTCATCCTGCCGCGCACCTTCTGGCGGACGTCCGGTGAAGCAGCTGCATCCCCAGCCCCCCAGCGACTTTCACGTTGTTCAGTGTCGCATAGACTGTTTCCAAGCACCCGGTCGGACGCCCTAAATAGACTTCGCCCGACCGTGGTTCTGTCCTTACAATTGCTCCTCCAAGGCACCCATTGGTTGTTTTTCTTTTTTCATGGGTTCTTTTTTTCTTTTTCCTAACCACCACGCCGCACCTGAAATTGTGGAGATGCTCTCCCGATTGTGACGTCGCCTTCCCGGTATCGCGTATGCGACCTGTACTAACCCTCGGTGTTCCTCCCGCACCACTAACGTTACCTTCCGAAAATCGAGACAGCCATGAGCGACGCGAATGTCCGGGGCCCCGCCACATGCCCCTTTCGGGGCTGCGACGACAAAAGAAAAAATACCAACACACAGAGCAGACGGAGTGACTCAGGGGCGGAAACGCGACCCCAATTTGCCTTGACATGCCCGGAAAGCCCCTGTATGGGTCGCCCGGTTTCCGTCACCCGGTGGCTGTCCTGGCACGGCAAGCCAGGGTTCGACGGCGGCGTCGGCTACGGTGGCGGAAATTGGGCAAATGTACCTCAGTTGGGCCGCCGCAAAGCGGCAGTGAAAGGGCATCGACGCAAGAAAATGTGACGACTCTCCAGGTAGCGAGGAGCCACCCTCTAAGGCGTTTATGGTTAGATGTTCTATCTTCAACCCGAACCCCTCCGTCCCCTAGACCACACGAATCCCACGGCCACGCCCACCTACGCAGCACAATAATTTCAAAGGTAGGCGGCAACTTTTTGTTCTGTGTTGATGTTTCACTTCCCTACCGAAGCGCAAGCGAACTAAAGTGAACTACGTAGTTGGATCCAGAAAATATGTTTGGAATGTCTTCTGCGGGTTTTTTGCCTCCAAAGTGTCTTTCGGTGTGTTTTTTAGCGTGGGGAAGAGGGACCGGGGTGTAGAGCACCGTGTTTACTGGTGCCCATAAGGCCATTAGAGTGTTTGCAGTTTAATGCGTGTATGCATGGGTGTTTTTTTTCTTTTTTGTTGATGTTTCGTGTTTAGTGGTGCTCATAAGGCCCTTAGTGGGTTAGTTGTTTATTATATGTATGTATGAAGGTTTTATGTTCTTTTATATGCGACACATCTTTTGCTCTGAGGCATGTCCCTCCTGCGTCGGCGTAGTCCGGCGTCCGCACGCGAGCTGCGCATGCGCGACTCTCCTCCCGTCTACTCTCCGACAGCTGTGCGCGCAATGCTCTCACTCGGTCTCATTATCATAAACAACAGCTGTGTGCGCGCGCTTCGCTCGCTTCGCTCCACTCCTGTCGCGCAAGTGTGCGCATGCGCGACTCTCCTTCTTGTCTCCTCTCCTTGAGGCGCTGTGAATATAAAGCGGGTATCGCGCGGAGGCAGTTCAGACAGCGCTCGCTCTCGTTCGACTTCGCGTCACTTTGCTTGACGACTACTTGCTTGACTTGAAGCTTCTGATGAAGACGTGAAGGAAGCGACGTTCCCTTCAGCGAGTGGTGTTACACAATCCAATACCAACGTCACTACAAACAAACCCCCCTATGCGTCGCATCACACCAGGGTTCCCTCGCGGGAAGATGGGCGGAATTTTGATTTTTTTGTTGATCTTGTAGTTGCGTTTCGAATGCGAGTGTGTTGCTCAGTTTCGGTTGAGTGCGTTGTTATTCCGAGTACACGGACATCAGTGTTCCACGTTAAATTTCATCGCTTTCTTGGAAAGATTTATTTAGCAAGCCTATACCTATAGCTACGCCTAATGTCAGGGGGTTTGCCAATGGGAGACGTCGAAGTCGCGTGTGCCGCCTTGTGACACAGGGGCCTTGCAAAAAAACCAAGGCTGAGAGAGAGGATCAGACCGACCGTATTGTGCAACCATTCATGTCGCGCTATGACGTCTGTGTTTTTCACGCAGTGGGGTTCTCGGGAGGGTGCGTGCTTTCAATACGGCGTAGTTTGGTTGCCAGGCAAGCATCGAGCGTAGTTTCTGTTACTACAAAGAGAAGTTGTTCACTCGTCAGACTATCGATGCTGTCTAGTTCAAAAATGAGTTCATGTGTTTGCTGCCCCGCCTTAGTTGAGACACTGCAGCATGTTTCGAAAGTGATGTACAGGAGATGAAATAACAAGAGCCAATCACGAGATGAGCCAAGGAAAGACCCCGGGTAACGATGTACTGTGCTCAGCCTTTAAAAAAATTTTAGAGATGACATAAGCCCTGTTTTTGTGTGGTGTTTACGCCGAATCTTTCCAAACAGGAGAATTACCTCCATCCTCTGTGGTGTGACACACAGCCTCCATTCGGAAATCGGAAGCCAACAATAACTTGAGGGCAATATCTGCATATCGCCAAATCAGTTTCACCAACGTTGATCATAACATCCTAATAAAAGTATTAGCTAGCCCCTTGCAGAGTGCAATAAAAGACAATGTGGAGTCACACCAAACTTGCGGAAGAAAGGGATGTTGAATAGTAACAAAAATTCACACCACCAGAAGTGTTCTTTAATGATGCGACAGTGTGCGCAGGGCTGTCTGTGGCCATGCTTCAGATGGACCTGGCAAAAGTATTTGACCAGGTATCCCATTAACGTCTTTCAGTTGTTACAACATGTAAACGTAGGTTCTGTTATTTGTGAGAGAGTGCGTATGGCGTACAATGGGGTTGCACTCGACTTGTAAAGAAAATTACAAGCAAAATTACAAGCAAAAATTACAAGCAAACCCATTCAGGCTCACCGAGCCGTGCATCAGGGTTGCCCATTGTCATCCTTGCTTTTTTGTTTATATATTGGACCGTTTTGTTTAAGCATCACAAGAAGCGAGAGCATTAGCGGGTTTCGATTAGAGTCAGCTGAAGTTCGTGTCTTGGCTTACGCTGATGACATTGCATTTTTTGTGTTGACAGAAGCAGTAGTAGCGTTGATCTAAACCCTCTGAAACAGTTTTGTAACTATAGTACCAGTGAACTAAACTGGCAAAAGTGTTTTGTATTTTGACAGGGGGTGTGGGAAAGTGCACCTAGTGTGTGTGCATGTATCAGCTGGCAGACGACGCCAGCTAAGTAGTTGAGAGTGCCCCTAGAAAACTATGACGACAGTGACGCTTACTGGCGCAGACAGACCGCTGAGCAGCACGAAAAAAGTGAGAAGTGGTAAGGGAGGGGACTTTCCATATTCGGCAGAGCGTCAGTATAAAACATTTTTTGGTAAGCAAGCTATGGTACGTACTTCAGTTACTGCAGTGTTCGCGTTCTCATGTACAAGCCCTGCACCGGTTGTTTGCAGTGTTGATATGGGGTGGGGGGGGGGGGGGCTTTCTTTGTCCCTTTTGTTTTCGTGGCTAGTCGTCAATCTTTATGTTCTTTCCGGATGTGAACGATCCTTTCCTGCGCACTGCATGTCGGCCGCAGTTATCAAGAACACTACTTGAATTTTTTGTTACGTCTGCAAACATTTCTGTCGAAGTAATCAAGGGCTAATTTTAGGTTATAAAAGGTTAAAAGTTCGAAAACTGATATAAGCTTTGTATCAAGTGGAGGGAAAAGGTAAGGCAGAGATTTTGTGCTATGTTCGTCTGTCACATGAAAGGTGCGCAGCTAATTATTCTACTAGGTATTCCTTTCGGTCTTCGTCATGGATGCGCTGTTTTTCAACATAAACATACACCAACTTGCCCAGTTTGCCGCAATGGTGTAAGTATTCTAGACTCGCGAACGCGATTTTCTTGCGCGTATTGTGGGAATACTGCAGACACAGGCCCAACTCTCAATGTTTGTTTTCACAGATACGTGTCTAGGGTGTTGGACATATTTCCACAAACAACCAAAACGTTTAGGTGCCACAGGATGTCGTAGCACCAAACAAATTGTAGGCCCTCTCTAGGTTCAGAAATTTGACCCAGAGTACGACTTGTAAAAAGGAATTTTTGTATAGTAAGCAAAAGCGACAAGTTGGAACCGTCCTTATCTGCCCGAATGAAAGCCCTAATGGCAGCTACTGAAGTACTCATCAAACATCCCCCTGCAGCTAAAAAAATATCTTAAGCATTGGCTACGTCATCCCAATCCAACTTCCCGTGTCCATGAAGTATGCAAGCCGTTTCGGTGTACAAACGCGCGCGCCGACAAGTTAGCACGGAATAAAATTGTTTCCTAGAGCCACACTTCAGCAGTTGGTCTTCGCAAAAGAGGGGATAACGGTAGTAATACACAAGATAGATGTTTGCCATGGATTTTTCTCTCAGTTTATTATTGGCTCTCCAATTCAACACATTGTTCGGGGCTAGCAGTAATCTTTTTCAAAATCAGGCCAGAATGTTGTCGCTCTTTTTCCAGGTACGTTTTGCTACCGATTGAGTGAGATATTCGTTCTTTAATTGGAATATATTTAGTTTTCTATTTAAGAAAGGTGTATCTTCATTTTAGCGCAAAAACAACGAAATATAAAATAAAACTTACCGTTTGAAGATACTGGAAATAAAAGGGAAGCGGAGTGTGCATGATTTTTAAACAATACAATGTTCTAAAAACGTAAAGTTATTATGTGTATTCTGGCTTAAAGACTCATTGCGTTGTGCAAAATGGCAAAAGCTAATTTTTACAATGAGTAAACACACATAATAAACACAACTCTCAAGTTATTTGAAGGCAATTTCGAAATACTATACTCATTTTTTGCAACACAAAGGAATATAAAAACAAATGTTTGCTCTACTGCATTAGACAATAAAAAGGTTTTCGAAGTTTGCATACGCCTTTCTAATAAAGTCATATGTGTAATGCGTTTTTGTGAGAAGAAAAAAAAACGAAGAGAATAGCAAAAGGTGATGGCGCCCTTCGGCTGCGACGTCGCTCTTACGGCCACTTTGAAAGTACTTCCCTTGACGATCCAACATTTTGAATTTCAGTTTTCCTCCAAGGGAATAGGCTGAGATATTAACACCATAGCTTCCTCCAAAAGTGCTACAGGGTGGCACACCACCAAACAGAAGTGTTGCAAACCATGCATTTAAAATATTTTATGGTCTTTATGAACGCCAGCTAAGGCTAAGCCCTCTCAGAGATCCTTTTTTTCTAATTCTTGTGAACATGGCGTAACCTACATTGCCATCGTAGCCTTCTGATAGTTCATATTTATTTACCTTAGTTGCATAAAACTCAAGATCAGTTTAATAAAAAACCCCTCATGAAAAAGTACGTTTTGTTCCAGAGATTTGTCTTCCTAAATAATTTGGTGTATACCAAGAACTGGCCTTTTTCACAGCAATTTTTTGTGCCTAATTATTCTTGTAAAACGACAAGAGAAATATTGTGTGAAACAACCGATCAGTACAGCATTGTATGTTAGGGTACAAATACTACTTTAAACTTATTTACTTTTTTACGGTTTATTTTAGTGTATTATCCTAAATTAGGTGGTACACAGTACACTTACCTATGAACTACATTTTTACTTATGCGCGTTTTTTGTTTATTTACGCGTCTGGATGGTACATTAAAATGTTCTCTTGACCCTTTTTCTGTAGCTATGGCTGTGTTTATGGCTACCTACCAAGCGCAGTATTTCCCGGCATAAATTATAGCGCCAGAGAAAAGGGGCAAAACTTATAAACGTCATAGGCGCTCATAAAGCCCTGACTGTATTCCAAAGTTTTTCACCTGTAATATGCATTCTAGCGGTGGAAAACGCACCGGGCGGAAAGTACATATTCGCATCAACCTCTGCCTTAAGAAGTTTTAGTGGTTTTATCAGAAAAGTCACTAACAGTAGACTGAAGCAGCTTCCGACCATCATTGCATTGAAAACAAGTAAGAGAACTCGTATCAGCAGAAACGTGCCTGTGACGAAAAATATGCAACCTTTGGCTGCCAACCATAACAAGGCCAGTGAGCACTGTGAGGTACCAACAGATAAATTCCTTGATTTATCAAAATTGTCTTAGGAATCTCCAGGCTGGCAAGAAAGTGTGTTGCGCTTATGTCGTTGTAATTGAATAGCCGAGTTCTTGTGACCGCGCTATTATGAATTATTTTATTGTTAGCTTGCTTAGGTAATGCCATGAGAAAACAGCAGCGAGGTGTTGTGTTCTAGCCTGGGTTAGCGAGCATACTTTTAAAGCAAAACTTTCTACCGTTGACAGGCAACGGTTCTTTTTGTGGTGCCCGGGGCAACAAAATCCCAACGTGGAGGAGGCGGAAGTGGCGGGGGCAGCGGGTTTAACACAGGGAGCGTACTGTAGATGCTGTGGCGCATTTACCTGGCGTTTCCTGCGTGGAAGTGAATGCTCGCGGTGGCAGAGTAGAGCGTACTGCTTTTACTTCTGTTTTAGCGACGGTTGTTTTTACCCTGTTTCGGCGCAGCTTCGCGTCCATTGCGCACTGCCTTCGTACGGCTTGATTAGCTTGTTCCACAGCACCTCCAGGATAAACCTCGCCCGACCGAATGAAGTGGTCCTACGTCAATGATACGTTAAAGATTGGGTGGCAGGGCGGAAAAATAAAATGTATAAACCGCATGCAGACATCTGGTCGCTAGCGAAACTCTACTTTTTGAGCACTGCTTTGCATGAACAGGACTCCGTTCTCTAAATTCGGGAATACCAATTCGCTTATGTTTTAGGACACAGTTCAAAAGGCAAAACTGGTAACTGGTTTTGATAAATAGCGATTATAAAAGTCCCCTCAACTTTCTCGCAATTGTCAAAGTTACTAAACAAACTAGTTGAAATCTGTATGAATGGGAACCAGTAAGGTCAAATGCCGAATTGTTTCCGTGTCTGTGATTGTGTCACGCTGCGGTGTATTCCAAGATAGAATATAAAGATGGCAAGGTCGCACTGCCTGACACTTCAAAGGCGCTCATCTCCGTTTTCTTTCTCCCGACTCATGGATAAGCTACAGCAGCGGCATCGGCTGCAAAGTTCGGACGCCGCTCACGTGAATTCTCGCAATGGCTGGACAAACCTCTGGCTTTCCCCTTTTCAGAGCCACGTGTATTCAATTGAGCTCGCCTGGGAAATTGTGGGTGTCTTTAAAAGGTTTGCTTTCCAACTACGTTCCCAGAGCGGATGGAAGCGTGTTGTTCCCTAAGGGTATTCCCCCATTTTACCCAAGAATCGTGAAGGGGGGCATTTATGGCATTTTTTGAGAGGTGTTACAAATCGGCCAACGCCGCCGTATTTTCCCGTACCCCTCCACCGCTGGCGGCGAAGCCACCGCATGCGCCTTTCGGCCGTCAGGCGCAAGCGTGTCGGTGAATCATACTTTCTTGTCTCGACATGCCGGGCCAGACGCCTTCGCTTTGCAACGCGCCTCGGGCGGTTGCCCCGGCACGCCCAGCCATGCTTCACGGACGTGCGCCCCACAGCCATCAGGTGCCAGCACGTCGGTGACTGATACATCAACGCCTCGACATGCCAGGCGCAGTCGCCTCGCTTTCAACGCGCTTCAAAATTCCACGGCTGCCGGCCCGGCGAGGCATGTCTCAGCATGTTTCAAGGACACTCTCTCCCCTCTTTCGGACTCAACGTGCGCCGAGGCTTCCGACGACTCACGAACTGTGGAAAGAGCGTTGTGTGTGTCTGTGATGTTCGTGGCGTGTTGTTACTTGTTGGCGTTTTGACCGTTGCGGCTTTTGGGTATAAAATAGAAGCCTCCCAAGCGCTGAAATTCATTCCTGTTTGAGCAGCGAATCCACGCTGTCGATCTGCTCGAGTCCTGTATTGTAACCTCGCCCGTCGGGGCATTGTTTTTTTGGCTTCGGCTGCGTTGCGTTGGCCTATCAGCTCTGGACCTCTACCCGGCTGCAGTCGGCCTTCGCGGTTGCAACAACTGGTTGGCTGCAGTCGGATGACAACTTCGTAAAACCTAGATCCAGCGGTGCGAGACCTAACACCACGGACGTCAAGGCGGCTTCGGACGTCGCTGAACTCACGGCGGTCAAGGGTGAGTGCGGGACTTTTCTTCAGTGCGTTTTTCGAGGTTTCTGTGGATAGCTGGAAGGGCGTGTGTTTTTGACACGTGGGTTATTCGCGCAAAACATTTTTGGAGCAGTGGGAAAGCAGTACTCTAGACCGGCCATGAATTTGAAGGCGTTGAAAAAACCACAGTTGTTGGAGCGTGCAAAAGAGTTGCGCTTGGATGTTACGGACGCGCTGAGAAAGCCAGAGCTGATACAGGCTATACTCGCTGTTGGGGCTGACGATGACGAGCTGTCTGAGTGCATTGAGACGATCAATGACAGGGAGACCGCTAAACGTCAGGCTGCAGAGGCAGAGGCGGTGCCCCAGCGTGAGGAACGCGAGGTTAGAAGGCGCGAACAGGAGCGAGAGCATGAGCTAGAAATGAAGCTTCTAGACGTCAAGGCGTCTCGACCTTGACGTCATAGTGGCAGCAGCGTGCAGTCTGCGGCGACTGAGCGACCTACGCTACGAATGTGTGACCTAATGCGACTCTACAAGGTAGGAAAGACATCGGTCTTGTTTTGGTCAACTTCGAGCGTACGTGTGAGAGGGCCCAGTTTAGCCGAGACTCATGGCCGCAAAAGCTGCTTACGCTTTTGCCAGGTGAGGCATCCGACGTGATGGCCCCCTTGCCAAAGGAAGAGGCGGAGGACTATGAGAAATTCAAGTCTAGCCTCCTGCGTAAGTACAGGCTGTCAGCTAAGGCGTTTCGCCAGAAGTTCCATGAAGACGAGAAAGCTAGGCGCGAGTCGTACTCGGAGTTCGCCTACAAGCTGAGGGCTAATATGGAAGAGTGGCTCAAAGAGCCAATGGCTTTCGGAGAGCACAACAAGGTAGTTGAGTGCTTCTGTCTTGAGCAGTTTTACGCCGACTACCGGAGAACCGCAGTGCAAGCTTGCCACCTCTGGGTGCAAGATAGGCCAGGGGTAAATACTGTGGATCTGGCAGCGCAGCTATCCGTCGAGTTCGTCGCACGACGAGGTGCGCAGGGGCCGAAAGACGGCCAAAAAGAGTTCAGGCCGAGGCCTGATAAGTCTCTGCCCGAGGGTTTCTGGAACCGTCGAATTGTACCGAGAACACTGTATATCAACAAAGGTTATTCTAGGCGGTTCACGTTAGTTCCGAACGCTCTCCCTATCAGAACAGATAACACATGCGGCAAAGAAAGAAAGAACGAAACCCGCGCCTTCCTTCGCACACACTACACCGATAACACGGACCTGAGCAGAGGGGCGGAAAAAGCAAAACACCAATAAACAAACCCAATGCATGGTTCGCGGCATTACCCCCCCCCTCCACGAGTGCATCAACCCAATGCTAACACAAGCGACAGTCCGCACAAATAAAAGCAGAAGCCCGTCAACGTGCGCAAAAATGATTTAAGCGAACCGCGTGGACGAATTGCGCCCGCGTGCGTCATTGTGATGTTCCGGAATAACCATCGGGGATCACCTCGTAGGTATGGGTGGCACACGTTGTAGAATCCGGTAGGGTCCGAAATACCGTCGTAGAAGTTCCTCACTGAGTCCACGTCGTCGGATGGGAGTCCAAACCCACACACGGTCCCCTGGGAGGTACTCGGCGTCTCGGCGTCGGAGGTTGTAGCGTCTTTCATGCACCAGATGCTGGTCCGTTGTGAGAACTCGAGCGAGCTGGTGTTCCTCCTCCGCACGCTGAAGGTAGCCTTGGACGTTGATGTTGAGGTCGTCTTCTTCCACGTGGGGAAGCATGGCATCAAGCATTGTAGTCGGCAGTCATCCGTAGACAGGCTCGAACGGTGTCATCTGTGTGGTTTTCTGGATAGCCGTGATGTAGATAAACGTAACGTACGGTACGACGTCGTCCCAAGTCTTATGTTCAACGTCGACGTGCATAGACACCATATCCGCGATTGTCTTGTTCAGGCGTTCCGTTAGTCCTTTCGTTTGCGGATGGTAAGCCGTGGTTCTTCGGTGATCTGTGTTGCTGTAGAGCAAGATTTCTTGAACACGCTCCGCAGTGAAGGCCGTTCCGTAGTCAGTGATTCGGAATTCAGGGGCTCTATGCCGCAGCACAATTTGGCTTATGAAGAACTTGGCGACTTGTGTTTGACACGCTCGGAGCTGGCGTGGGGTCTACTCCAGAGCACTGGCAAGGTCACCGATGAACCCCTCATATCCCACAACAGGCACTCAGCGTCAGTGTGTTTCCTGCTGGAACTATAGACTATTGTAACGTGCAACTCTTGCAGGCGCAAGCTCCACCGACCAAGACGGCCAGAGGGGTCCTCTCAAAGTGGCGACCTAACATAGCGCATGGTTGTATGTCACAGCCTTAAATTGTCTACTATACAAGTTAATTTATTTCTTTATTTTTATATATTCATTTAAGTGCTCTAAGGGCCCCACTGGGCATTACATAGGGGGGAATGAGTTGAAAGCCGAACAAACGTACAATATTGCAAAAAAGAGTCAACACAACAAAACTGACATTAGAGTATCATAAATGCACAAAAAGTTCACAATTGCCAAATACCTCGTGAAACATTGTATCCAAAAAACAAAAAGTGTAAAAGTGACAGAAAATCTGGTATTTCAGAAGCAGGAACACCACATTTACAACCTGGAAGAGATCAGCATGATGAAGACAAGTAACAGAATATTTTGAATCGGTAACAAAGCGAGCAGTGCGATTTGAAAAGAGGCCTCTGCTTGGTCCACTTGGCTACTTGCTGAAGAATTCTTTTCATTGTCTTCCATTACAAGGGGTGAGTTCTGATATTCGTTCGGGCGAAAATTGGGCGACCTTTGTGAGCGTGGTGAGTGCGAGCGGACGTATCGGGTGCCGGGAGAATAAATTTGTGAGCGAATGGGGCTGGATGATGGTGCAAGGTGTGGAAAAAGTTCATCTTGAAAACTGCCTGCGTTGAGTGAAATGTTGGAGATTTTGAAATAGCCGATATAATAGCTAGGCACTGTTATTCCGAGGCTGAGTAGTTTTCTCCTCCTTCGACTGACCACGGCTGGCAAAGGCAATTTATTTTTTACAACTATTTTGCTTTTGAAGGAGCTCAGCAGCAAAGCCTATATCACTGGCGTCCGTGTTCACTTCCGTTTCAGCGTGGCTAAGGCGTTGCGCTGCTGAGCACGAGGTCGCGGGTTCGATTCCCGGCCGCGGCGGCCGCTTTTCTGATGGAGGCGAAAAGCAAAAACGCCCATGTGTACGAGATTTCGGCGCACGTTAAAGATCCCCAGGTGGTCAAAATTAATCCGGAGCCCTCCACTACGGCGCGCCTCATCGCCTGCGTTGCGTCGGCGCGTTAAACCCTACAATCAATCAATCAATCAATCAATCACTTCCGTTTCAGCGTGCACGGGCGGGCTTTGCAGGCGTTTTTGCAGCTGTTAGAATACTTTTTCTTTGTCAACTAAAAGGGGTGCAATCTTTCAATTATCGTGTGAGGGGCTCTGCAATACGTGCGAATTTTGCGAAGACGCACCGGTAGTAGGTGCACAGTCCGACAAATCTTGGCACGCCGTTCTTGTCTTTCCGCCTTGGGAAGTTCGCAATGGCTGAAGTTATTGCCAGGTAAGGTATGCCTCCTGCGGCGTTGATGACGTGGCCCAAAAACTTCAGTTCCCGGTACGCGGAATGGCATTTTTCAGGCTTGAGCTTTAATCCCGACGTAAGAATGGCCTAAAGCAGAGACACCAACCTTGCAAGCTGTTCGTCGAAATTTCGGGCGAGTACCACAACGTCATCACATTATACGATGCAGGTGTGTCACTTCAGGCCAGCTAGAGCAGTGTCCATGACTCATTTAAACGTCGCTGGCGCCGCGCACAGCCGAAAAGGCATCATCTAAAAACTTTTATAGGCCGCCCGGTGTCATAAATTGAGTCTTCTCG
The DNA here is from genome assembly GCF_048455015.1 of Haemaphysalis longicornis. Classification (NCBI taxonomy): domain Eukaryota; kingdom Metazoa; phylum Arthropoda; class Arachnida; order Ixodida; family Ixodidae; genus Haemaphysalis; species Haemaphysalis longicornis. The sequence goes on from NW_027526214.1 coordinate 93,568,422, forward strand.
CGGTCTCTCTTGTACCCATCAGTTGGCCCGTAGCCGGTCTTCAGATCCATCGATAAGTACTGTGCATAGCAGAGGTTGTCGAGGGTGTCGTAGATTCCTGGCAAGGGGTAGACGTCCTTTTTGGTGATTTTTTGAGTTACCAATACACTACGCAGAACCTTATCGTGCCGTCTTTTTTACACAAGTACAACCGACGCAGCCTAGGGGCTTTGCGCTGGCTGTATCATGACGATGATTTGAGTCCTGATGACATCCCGCGCGTGTGAAGAGACGCGGTTAGGTGTCTAGGGGGTAGGAAGGGCTCCATCTCCGGTTTTTTTTCGGTGCTTAGCCAGGGGTGTTCGACGTAATTTTGAATTCGACGAAAACCACTCGCTGTAGCGACGCAGCAAGAAAAAATTGGTTGTGTTCTTCTTGCGGTAGCGGCGTATTCCCGTCGAAGGGATGCGAAAGCTTGAAGTTGTCTTCGGGTGCCGGTTCAAATTCGGCGATCGCAAGCGTCACTTGCTCCTTGCATTTTGTTAGGAACGCAATTAGAGCGCCCTTGTTTCAATGCTGGTACTCAGGGCGAGATCAGTGACCAACACATGAGATTGTGGTTGAGGAACGCGCTCAATACCTCATAGGACAGAGCCACCGCGGTTGAGAAGCAACCTTTGACACTCTCTGTGATAGCCTCGACGTCAGGGGTAGCACCTTCACATTATGCGGTGATTATCAAGCTTGATCGGGATAGCAGGGTGACATGATCATCGGCGATCCTCACAGCAGCACGGTGTTTGGGGTTTGGTTCCGGTGTCATAGAATGATCGGAAGAAAAAGTTATCGACTTGGTCTGTAGATCAATATTGCAGCATTGTCCTTCAAAATGTCCATTCTAAGAATTACGCCGCGGAAGCAGTGAGACAAAATGACGAAAGCAGTGGCGTACGTGGTGGCCTCTATGGTGACGCGTGATGTGCACGTTCCACTTGGCGTTACGAGATGGCCTCCTGCTGTGCGTAATAGCGGACTGTTCCATCCGGTCGCAACTTCCTTCAGCTTAGACGCGACTGATACTGCTTACTGAGTAGTCGACTCCCGTGTCTATGAGGGCGACTGCATTAAAGCCCTCGATGGACCACTGGACGTTGGAAGTCGCCTTGCTCACGTTCCGGGTGCGTCCGGGCGTCGTATCTCGGCTTGTATGTGTTGTTGTTTGGTCCATATGCGTTGTCAATGTCGCCATCTTCTCAGTGGCAAGATAAGTCATGTCGGGAACACATCACTCAGGGTTGCTGTTGTCGTGTTTTGAACTCACCGTCGGGCTCAGAGTATGTCTTAGATGACTGTTTTTGACAAATAGTTGCATCATTGGAGCGTTTACCTTTTTCCGCCGTTACACAACATGCCCTCCAGAATTTGCTGCCTTAGGTTCCCCCGCGTGGGCTGGGGATCTTCGACGTGCGAAGTCAGCGTTGCTACGGCAGTTCGGCGACTGGTAAGGGTAGGGCTACGGCGGACGGTTGCAACGGGCTGGTCCACGGCTGGTGTTTGACAAGTGTTTTTCGATCTCAGATGGGCGCTGGCTTTTTAAGGGGCGTGGTGCATGATTGGAAAGCCCAGGAATACCGAGCTTCTTGTAGGGGATGTGACAGTAGATTTGGTCGGCCTATCCGCAGTGGTAGCACAGCCGACGATTATAGTGCGTTCACCATACGTCCGTGTTTATTGTCGTGTGGTTTTGGAAAACGGGTGTTCGGGTGGGCGACAGTGGGCAGCAGTAAGGCGGTGCCTCTTGACAACGTGTTGGGGCAGAGCTTCGTCGACAAACAGCTGCCGAGAACGTCATAGCTTCTGGCTCTCCCTGTGGTTCGGATGGTGGAGAAGTCCACAAAGCCTGTTGATCTTTTTCACTTATCGCGTCCGTCAACGAATAAAGTTGGGGTTGGGGCACGGATAGTCTCCCGCAGTGTGTCGGGGCTAGTAGCCCCGACACCCATCGTCTCCGAAACCACCGCATTGACTATGCGGTCGTAATGCCTCGTTTGCTATTGAAGCGTCATGATCGCGGCCGCCTCAGATGCGAATTCGGACATCGTTATAGGAGGGTTACGGGAAACGCAAGCAAAGTGGTTATGTTTTACCCTTCGCATCAGAAAGCTTAGTTTATTTCCTCCGTCATTTTCGGGTACGTGCTGGAAAACCTCCTCAAAATCTCCTCAACAAACCTCACTACCTCTTCGTTTCGTTGTACCGTTCGTGTTTCTAGCAAAAGTGTGGCTCGCCCCTTCCGTACGACGGTGGCGAATGTCCTTAACTCCCCGTTAAGAGAGTCAAGCCTGTTCTGTGGGTTTTCGTTGTTCTCGCACCAAGTTCGAGCTGTGTCCTCTAAAGAGAAAAACCCTTGCCGAAAGGTTTCTTCGTCATCCCACCTGCTAAAGATCAGAACGCACTCCGCTTTCTCCAGGCAGTCCTCAGGGTCTTCACACAGAGATCCTGGGAACGATTGTGGTTCCTGTGGCTTTTGCACAAAGATGTGGAGAGTGGCTTGATGCACGATTTTTTTGGTTCTTTCCTCTTGGTTCTTTCGGGTAGAAGTCGAAACTCAAGCGGTAAGCCGTGAAGTCGGCGGCTTGCTCTGCTTGGGCAGGCTTGTCGGTTTGTAGGCGGAGCAGGGACCATAACGGGTGCGTACGCAGTACATCTACCAGATGTGAGAAAACCAAGGACGACGCAGTTCCCCTAAACAAAAACACGTTTTTTTGGGGCGCACTTGTCGTCCTCTAACAACTCTAAGAACACACAGGTGAGGAAGGAGCAGTCATAAAAGTGACGTCCCCAGGCGAGAGTCAGCGAGTCTAACGCCACGGCGCCAGCTCTAGGGGGATTATCTTTGGGAGCGAGTGTTTTTCGAACCACCAATTTCATCAAAGAAGATTTAGTCTTAGTTGTTGACGTTAGTTCAAAACGCTCTCTGTATCAGGGGTAACAGGTGCGGCATATATATAAAGAATGGTAAAGGAACGTGACAGGGGAACACAGAATTAGGTGGTAATGATTGATCTCGTTGGGTGTAATACTAAAAGTTAAAAATAAATTTTGTTTTGTCTGTTGTAAGCAGGTGTGCTTTAATGAAAGACAAAATCGTATTTCTACGCAGTTTTATTTGGCAGAATTTTTTAGGCGTATCGTAGATAGTTCACTTTTAAGGTGAATTGCTGTTCGCAGGATTACACATGCTAGACACTGAGCACTGGCGTACAGCTCCTCCCCTTAGTTATGTTTCGATAGAGGTTCCGAGTATCAGATTTAGATGACGCTAGCTAAGACTGAAAGGGTGCCACTTATCACTCTTGCGATGCCTCAACACTGCTATCAAAATAAACATGGTACACAGCAGGTGTGTCACAAAATGGAGGAGCTGTGCGCCAGATTACAGTCTTGCATGAGAAATTATGCGAACGGTAATCCAACTTGGCCGTTCGATTTTTTGAACTACGCATGTGATGGAAGAATTCTACCTAATGAAACTGTGTAGAAATACAATTGCGTCTAGCATTTTATGGCAAATATGCCTGGCTACTGCAGCCAATAAAAAGTTATAAGATTTTATTTATTATACCTTTGCAATGAATAGTTGTGTGCCCTCAATATGTGTGCCCCTGAGCGCATAACCTCAGGGCAGAGGTGGTCTTGACGTAAATTTTATGGCATAAATTTTTACAAACCTGTGTACTTAACATGGATCCCCCTGTATATATTTGTGCAATAGTTTCTCTTTCTTAAAACTGTAATATGTTTCGGTAAAGGCAGAAAGCTTTTTACTTGCTATTCCTGACTCAAAGTTCTGAAATGCGGGCTGGTACCATTAGTCAAAACAGACAAAATGTGATTCCAAATCACTTCCGTAGTGGCGCTGCCATTTTCTGCCCTACACCATGTTCAAGATTTTGCGTTGATTCGCGTTGTTTTAGAAAGGTATAGTGCACATTTCCAGCCAATTACGTGACGTTGATCGGAGTGAAACCATGAATCGACAAATATGCCGAAATGGTCACTCTCTCCAAGCACACGCAACTTATCACGGAAGAGCAGCTTCTAAATTTGCTTTGATAAGCTGCCCCTCTCTCGAGCCAAATTCGGAGAAAGAGAGTGCTGGAGTTCAGCACGGCTTTCACCGAAGTTTAAGCACCCCTAGGTGGATCCCATGCACTGCCTCCAAATCAGTGGTAGAGTTTTAATTACCGCTCTGGAGTTCCATCGAGCCGCCCGAAAACTGAATAAAGCAGTAGGGGAGAAAGAATTGAAAAATCGAGGTCTGTTTTAATTTAACGTTGAGCGGTAAAAGAGAAGAAGCAATGCGGGCGATCGGGAAGGACGAGACAAGAGGACGATGCCAGCAAAGGGAGATTGAGCTCAGTTCCCAACAGAACATGTCTCGCCGCACCAGGCCTATGACGAGCGATGGTGATGCGGCAGTAACATCATCAAAAAGATTATACACCTCCCTGGCGTCCACTGATTTGGGAAAACTCTGCATCGAAAGAGTATAGGAGTTGAGCGTGCAGCCATGAAACAAGACCTGCCGCAGTGGGTGCGTACTGGAAGATGGCGTCTTGAAGAAACATCGTACTTTCAAGCCGTGGATTTGGTAGTCCTCTGTTACCCAGATGTTATAAGTGGACGGAAGCCTGTTGATTCTTCTCTCGTTCCGATGGTTGCAGACAAATCGACATGATCGCGTAACTACGGTGTAGGTTCCTAGTAAGCAGCTCAATGGAATCCCCGGGATATTTGCTTTGGCTGCGTGGATATTTCCGGTTCCTTCGTATCCGTCCGTCACATTGGAAATGGTGTTTTATTTACACATTTTTTTAACAGTTCTCCAAGCTGTGTAAAAACATTCTAATCAAGACGGGGCGTGTGTTCATATTAGAGACGAAAAATCTCTGCTGATTGCTATATTAAATTTGTACCGCCTACCTCGGTTCACAGTGTGGTCGTTTCCAAAGATAGCGCCTCTTTAGCAATCAGTACCCAGCTGAGCTCCTCCGGTTTTTTTTCTTACAAATGTGCTCCTTCCTTGCATGCTTTCTCACTTTGCACAAGCCCTCTGGCAAACATTCGCCACAGTGCGGAATACGTTTTCTCATTTCGAAAATGTGGACGGGTGTTTTGATGCCTACAATTCCGCGATTAAGGGCTTTATTTGGGTTGATGCTTCGTTGCCGAACAGCATGCATCATTTGTCACCATTAGCCGACAGTCACCCACATTTTATGAATTTCAGAATGTGCAATTCAGGAGGTTACTATCCTAAAAGACTTAAGCTGTTTAAAACATTCTGACAATACTGATTCATAAGATTACGAAAAAGCTGCAGTAAAATGTGAAGGATCCTCCTTCGTGGAAACCGGTTTGTGCCAGCTCACACGGCGAAAAATACGGCCGCTATCTTTGGCAAGCAAACAAAGGGTTTATTACTTCAAACCGCGAGAACTAAACTATCAGCTCTTGAGCGGGACGGTTGCAGGGCAACACCGGTCCGCAGGGCAGCACTCACGTTTCGTAGCGGTAGCTGGCGGTATCGCCCTGTCCCAGGTGCAGGTTGGTCGGCGAACTTCGTATCCACGCACTGGACGCCTTGCCGCTGTGTCTCGTCGCGTCCGAATCCTCGGCGATGCCTCTTCCGCCAGCCGTCCCTTATCTCTCTTCCGCCTGCCCGTTCCTTCGCACTTTGGTCCTGCGCGTGCTGGAGCATGCATGCTCGGCCACAAATCTAGGCGACTGTTACCCGCGCGTATCTTACGCGAGCCGTCATGCACACCACGTTCACGCACGCGCACGGCGGTCCCGTCACATGCCCACACTCCCCACCCCCAGGACCGGTCAACTCCTGAGATGACCGAAAAGAAAGAAAAACACGTTCTGCAGTCCAAACACAGCCACAGGAGATTGGAAGGTCCCTAATTGTCGTCCATGTTGAGCAAGTGAGCGCCTTGTAGGGGGTCTTCCTCTTGTGCGGCTGGTAGCGGAGCTACTATGCGTTGTACCGGAGCCGGACGTTCGGGTTGCAGGTGGTTTAGCAGGCGCCTGGCTACCTGCTCTTGCGGTCCCGGAGCCAGAGCGGCCTGCAGCGTTTGGTACATCTGTTCCCACGCTGTGTGTCTCGGGCTGGAATTGTGGGCCATTTCTGAGACCATACACTGGTCGCAGACTTCGCACCATCCCACGAAGGCTTCCGCGGGTAGAGGGTGTAAAGAATCAATGCGCCTGAGGTCCTCGAGAGTTCTTCCTGTGAAAGGCGCGGGCGCGGGGACGGCGCCCCTTCGTTGTCTAAGCTGAGTCTCCCAGCTTTTACTTGATGCGTAAGACGCCCACCTCCTCCTCCAGAGTGGTACCACGTCGCCATGTCCCGAGTCTGTGTTGCGGCCGCTCAGACTTTTTGCGATGAGCGCTCGTCGTAGTCTTGTGATAGGCTGCCTGTAACGGTACTGTTGCGTGTAAGGGTTCGTGTACCGGTGTGAGTACCCCGGCCCTCGCGGTCGCCTGCGCCGAGCCGGGGAGGTAGTAGGGCGCCTGCCGGGCTGGTACGCACTGGGACCTGGATGGGAGTGCCCTGGCATCCTGCAGCGGTATGGATTCAAGAAAGCAAAATTAATCCATGAACTCGCAAGAGGGTGCTAAGATCATTCCCCTCCGAGTTTCTCGTTTGCACTGTCAATGCGATGGTAGTAAGCTTTCAAGTCTGCTGTGCTTATGGGTCGTATTTCTGGACCCCCTTATACCTTACGCAGTATATAAGCGAGAGGAGACAGCTGTTTTGTCACGATGTACGGCCCTTCCCACCTGTGTGAAAGGGAGGCCGTGAAACCCTTCGCAGCATCGCTTAACGTGTGCGTGCGTCGTAACACCTTATCACCTACCGTGAATTGCATGGCTCGCCTGCCTTTGTCATAATGCCTGCGTTGCTCTAGGTGTGCCAGGTCCAGTTGCTCCCGAGCTTCCTTTAAGGTCTCACGAAGGCGGCTGCGCAGGTCCTGCGTATATCTGGTGAGGGTGTATTTACCTGCCAATAGAGTGTTCGGAAGTGAATGCTCAATTGGAAGCGATGTATTGCGGCCAAAGAGTAGAGTTGCGGGCGTGAAACCTGTCGATCGGTTGACCGTTGTTCAGGTGGCGAAGGCGATTTCCTGAATGCGGGAGTCCCAGTCTTTGTGTCGTGTTGGGATAGTTACGAGCATTGACTTCAGGTTTCTGTTGACGCGTTCTGTAATGTTGGCTTGTGGGTGGTATGGCGTTGTCTTCTTGTGTTTTACATCTAACGCCACACACATGTCTGTGAACGTCTTGCCTGTGAAGTACGTGGCGTTATCTGTGATTAGTTGGGCTTGGAAGACGAAGCGGTAAAAGGTTTCGAGAAGCTTGTGCCATATACCTTTTGAGTCTAGCTTCCGCAGAGCGTACACCTCGACCCATTTTGAGAAGTGGCCCGTTACGACGAGCAAGTAACGGTTACTTTTCGGTGATCTTGGATAGTTGTTCATCACCTCGCAAGCTGCGATCTGCCAAGGTCGGTGTCTCTCTACTGGCTGCATAAGGCCTGGTGGCTTTCGTCATTTCGGTTTAGCTGTGTTGCAAGCAGGGTAGCTGCAAACGTACTTTAACAGTTCTCTTCTCAAGCGTGGCCAGGTGACGAAGCGGAAAAGTTTCTCCTATGTCTTATTACCGTCGCTGTCCTGCCAGAGCAGTGTCGTGAAAGTACTTCAAGAAGGCCTGCCTTAGGCTCTTTGGTATAAACACTCGGAAGGAAGACTCGCCGTTGTCAGGGTCGGCCTCTGCTAGGTAACGTAGGATACCATCGTCTCCCTGCACATAACAGTCATATTGTCGGGTGGCTGTCGTGTGACGTGCAGACTCTGTGTCCGCAATGCACTGGAGAATCTGTTTACACTGGTCATCTGCCCTCTGCGCCTTTATTAGCTGCTGAGGGGTGACAATGGTGCCCCAGGAATGGTATGAGTGCGGTATTGCCAGGATTTGTGGGTTGGGTTGTTCCTGTCCGGGCAGTGGGGCACGCGACAAGGTATCGGCCGCAACGTTGGTTGTGCCCTTCCGATACACGATGGTGTAGTTGTATGTTTGGAGCGTTAGAGCCCAGCGAGCCAGACGGCCGGCCGGGTTCTGCAGTGGCAAGGGCCATGAGAGCGCTTGATGGTCGGTTTCCATAGTGAACTTCTTTAAAGCGAACACTATTGCAAGCATTCTTTCTCCGTTACCGAATAGTTTCTCTCTGCGCTCGAAAGTTTGGGACTGGCGAAGGCGTGTGGGGAGGCTTGTCCATTGTGCTCTTGGAGCAACACTGCACCTATTCCGTATTCACTTGCATCTGTTTGCACGATGAAGGGTCGGGTGAGATCCGGGAGTCACAAGCTTGTCGTGTCCGCGACGGCCCTAGATAGAGCTCTGAATGATGTCTCCTCGCTTTAGGTCCATGTCCAGGTCGCTCCTTTTCGGAGTAGTTGATGCAGTGGTCTTCCCATATCTGCACAGTTGGGAATGGATTGCCTGTAGAAACCTACCATCCCAAGGAAGCGGTGCAGACTTTTTATGTTCTCGGGCCGCGGAAACGGAAAGATAGCCTCGAGCTTTTCATGATTTGGTCTTACTGTGCCCTGCTCCACGATGAAACCCAGAAGTTTAATCCTGGTGCTAGCTAGCTGAGCCTTTCGGGGGTTCACGATGAGGCCTGCGGTTTTCATACGATTCAGGACCGTTGTAAGGTGCAATGGGTGATCTTCTATGTTATCTGAAAACACGATCACGTCGTCCATGTATGCCATCGCGTAGTTGAATTTAGCCTCCCCGAGGACGATATCCATTGTGCATTGGATGGTTGCCGGTGAATAGCAGAGCCAAAACGGTAGCCTCACGAATTCGAAAAGGCCTTTGCTGCAGTTTGAAGGCAGTTTTTGGGATGTCCTCTGCTGCTATCGGGATCTGCAGGAACCCTCTTCAGGAACCCTCTGTTACAATCTAGAATTGTAAACACTTTCGCGGACCCAAAGGAGTGCATCTATTGATGGGAAGGGGTAAGAATCCCTGACTGACACTGCGTTTAACCGACGATAGTCTACGCACAACCTTGGTGTGCCATCCTTCTTTTCCACTAGGACGATTGGGAATGCCCAAGGACTTTTTGATGGCCTCACCGTTCGGGTGTCGATCATCTCGTCGAGTGCCGCGTCCAAGAGCGGTCGCTTGCGGGCGCTGAGTGGGCGTGCGTTGAAACGAAAGGGCTTGGTGTCTGCCGTGTTGATGTGGTGTTCCACCACGTTGGCCATCCCGGGTGTTTCAGTGAAAATCACTGCAAAAGGTGTGAGCGCGGTAGCCAGCTTTTTCTTTTGGAAGGGAGAACCTGCGAATGATTACAGAGCTACCAAACCGCTTTTAGTGAGTGCTACCCTAGAAGCTCCCGCCACTACTATGTTCCCTGCTACCTCCACCGGTGGTACGATGAAATTGATGGATGGAGTTCCTGCCCCATAGTGGTATTCTCCTGCTTTGAGATCGAGGGCGATGCCAGTCTTAGCCAAGAAGTAGCGTCCTTGGCTAGCGTGGCAAGAGAGTCCAGGCAGATACAGAAAGCGGAGCCTAATCTTTTGCTCGTTTGCCCGTAAGTTAAGCCGTATCGCAGTATTCACAGTGTGCTCTACCTCTGACGCCATGCGAAGAGTGCCGTTTATGTTCCGCAGTTTGCGGCTGGTCTCACTGCAGCGCTGCCGAACATAGTACCCGAATACCGAAACAGGAGCGCCTGTATCCATAAGTGCAGGAATTCTTATTCCGGCAAGCTTTATAACGATGTAGGGCGCATTCCCATTTGTATTACTACTTACCCCGAACGTTGCTTGTTGCTTGCTTCCGCCAGACTTCGTGGTCGTGGGTCTGACTGGTGCTGGGGCTGAAGCCTCCGGCAATGGTTCTGCAGACTGGGTATCCGCCTGTTCCACTGGATTTTGAGGTGCTGGGCTGTGGCCTTTGTCAAGGGGGGTTCTGCCCTTCTCTGTTCCTCTTTTGTGGGTGTTTTGGTTCTGTACATGCCGCTGGGTGGTGTGATGACCAGAATACCCGTGTGTTGACCTTCCTGAAATGATTCAGGTACGCGGGATACGGTTCCGTCTGTGCGGCAGAGAGGGGCTTGTGGCACGGATTTTCCGGTTTCTTTTGCGCTGGTGGCACGCAGCTTGGGTCTCCTGAGCACGAGGCGTTTTCCCATGGCAGCGCCGCACCGCTGGGGTGAGTGAACGCTTCGACCTCGTTCTCCTGCGGTGGCGCGCACCGCTGGGGTGAGTCAGCGCTGCGACCTCGTTTTCCCACGGTGACGCTGCCCCGCTGGGATGAGTCAGCGCTACGACATCGTTCTCCCTCAGTGACGCCGCTCCGCTGGGATGAGTCAGCGCTGCTTCCTCGTTCTCGTTCTCCCGCGGTGGCGCCGCACCGCTGGGGTGAGTCAGCGCTGCGTCCTTGTTCTCCTTCTCCCACGGTGGCGCCGCACCGCCGGGGTGAGTCAGCGCAACGAGCCCTCTCCTGGCGGCGCCACAGCGTTGGGGTAAGAGTGCGTGCGGAGGCTTTAGCTTGTGCGTCTCATGACCCGACGCTAGAACGTGCCTTTTGGCGACCGGGGCCAACGGTCGTTTGCGGGTGTTTACCACCGCCGGCCTGTAGCGTTTCCCTGGCGTGCACCAGGGCTGGGGTGACTGGGGCACTGCCTTTTGAAGTGTCCACGGCCCCCGCATTGGAAGAAGAGCGGCTGCTGGGCTTCAACCTGATCTGTTCGTTGGCCTTCTCTGGAAAAGGCCTGGTTGTGACGCTCTCGAACTCCGCTGTGCCTTCGGCGTGCAACTGCTCTTGGTTGATACCTTGGTAGTCCCTCTGTGGTCCTCGACCAGGCGCAGGAAGGCTCAAGGGTTGCTACTGGCGGTAGGGGCGGATGATATGGGCGGTCGGGCAGCACTGAGGCCTCGATGTTTGAAGCCTCTTTTGACATATCGTCCAAGTTGGCGAAGCTGCGTCCTCTCAGAAAAGGCTGGAAAACAGGGTAACACTGCCTTATTGCCCGTATAAGCTTTTCCGTGTCCGACGCAGTGGGGTCTGCTCGCTCATGAAGCTCCTGGAAGGACCTTATATTTTCTAAAAGGCTCTCTTGCGCCTCTTTTGTCTTAGCGTGCAGCTCGTCCTTCCGCCGGACGACATAGTCGGGGGGTAGAACCTCAATGCGTAACTGACCTTTGAATGGGGCCCAAGAGTCGAACATTTGTCGGCGGCACCAACGAGCTGCGGAACATTTAAGTGAGACGGGCAGGATCCGTTGCAGTACTTCAGCTTCCGTAAGCCCTTCAGCGCTGCGGTGGTCTGCGAGTTCCTTCAAGAAATCTGCTACAGATTTGGGGTCAGTGTGCCCCTCGTAAGTTTGCACCTGGAGGTGTACCTGGGGGCTATCCCTAGTCAGCGCATGGGCTAATGGGGCTAAGGCTGTGCATAAAAAGGTTGTCTGGTCCGTGCTTGCTTGCACTACGGTAGCCAGATTTACGTCTACTCTTTCATTTCGTGTAGCAGTTTGAGCATCCACCTGCGCCTGCAACGAGCTTAGGAGGATACCCTGTTGCGTTACTAGCGTGGATAACTGTCTCACTACTGTCGCTAATTATTCTGAAGTCATTTTTCCCGTTTTAGATTTACTCATCTTCCCTGCCTGATCACATGATATGTCTATATTGTTCGGTGAGGAGGTGTTGCCAGCGCTGTCATCGTCAGTTTCGGCTACCGGTTCTAGCGTCACGATAAATTAATGGACGATGGCGTCTACCCCCTAATTTCCTAGTGCCTCCTCGAGGCGTTCAGCGAGGTCTGGTTTGTTACCTGACTTATTCAACCCGCGTGCTCCTAGTTCAACTTTTAGTTCGGCGACCTTAAGCTCGTTAAGTTTCCTTCACGCATTGTCATTATGTCTTGTGCTTACACTAAGAGCATTTTGAAACCCAATGCGGGCTTATGGGAGGCGAGTTTTTGCGGGGTGAACCAAGTCTTGACAAAGTTCAGGAGGAAGGTTACATTAATTAACGCTAGTTAATTATCCACGTTGGGCAACAATGAAGGATCCTCCTTCGTCGAAACCGGTTCGTGTCAGCTCACCCGGCGAAAAATACGGCCGCAATCTTTTGCAAGCAAACCATGGGTTTATTACTTCAAACCGCGAGAACTAAACTATCGGCTCTTGAGCGGGACGGGTGCAGGGCAACACCAGTCCGCAGGGCAGCACTCACGTTTTGTAGCGGTAGCTGGCGGTATAGCCATGTCCCGGGTGCAGGTTTGGTGGCGAACCTCGTAACCACGCACTAGACGCCTTGCCGCTGTGTCTCGTTGCGACCGAATCCGTGGCGATGCCTCTTCCGCCACCACTCACACAACACACCCCCACGCCTACTGCAGCTGTCCCTTATCTCTCGTCCTCCTGCCCGTTCCTTCGCACTTTGGTCCTGTGCGTGCTGGAGCGCGCAAGCGCGGCCACAAATCTACGCGACTGTTACCCGCGCGTATCTAGACGCGAGCCGTTATGCACACCCCGTTAACACACGCGCACTGCGGTCCCCTCACATGCCCACAAATAATAAAAAAGAAAACCATAACTGAGCTGCCATCGTAATGTTTTCCAACGACGCGAAAATGAAATTATTGCTAAATATAGCCACGAAATTCAAATTCAAGAAAACGTGGGGGGCTACAGCATAATATCACGTCATTTATTAGGGTAGTCACCTCAAGTGATTAGGAAAGAGTTTAAAATTATTTTTTTTTATTCTGGTAATTAAAGTTGGCTCGTAAACACAGCTTTAAAAAGGCTTTGTACACAGGCTTGAAAGAGGTATTGCATGATCGATATTAAAAAGTTCTGCAATGGAGTGAAAGCTCTGGAGAATATGTGCAATAACGTAGGCGAATATAAAGAAAAGTCAAAAGAGAATACATTTAAAAAAATGGAAAAGGTTTAGTTCGGGAACAGAGCTTGTTCAAGTAAAGGTAAACAATTCAGAGCACTTTGAAATGTGGGCAAATTATAGTGAGTATTTTTCTGCAATTGCAACAAAAATAAGAAGTAACTTGCAGCAACAAGTGCACTTTAGGCCACTTTCAGAAAGGAGTAACAAAGACACCAAATATAGAAGAAGAAAGCGTAAATGCCTCAAAAAGTGTAAATAGGGCTCGCTTTGCGAAGAAACAAATGCTTCAATAAATGACAGCTGAGTACAAAAAACAAGAAATTTGGGAAATTCAGAAATTTATTTGCTTGCACTGAGACGCTGCATACCAAAATACATGCGAATAAATTATAGGCAATGCGTAAGGGCTGGGAATAAATTAGGTATGTGTATCGGCGTAAGAACTACAATAACACTTTTTTTGCAGTTTCTATATAAACAAAACACAGACGTAAAAGCACATTGAAGTTTCGTTTTCAAAATACCTGGAAGTTGAATCGCTCATGTGTTTGGCTCGATACGCTAAAACTGCCTTATCCAGGAGGAAAATATAATCAAGTACAGGAATGCAATACCAGAGCACACTGTAAAAAATCCCCCCTTGTTTGTTCTGTGTGATAGGCAAAATGTTAGTGCTTTTTGAGAACATCAGAAACTCGTCAATGCAGAATTTTGTTCCTTTACGGAACATACCATCCACAGGCATTGTTTTATCCCTCCTGCAGTTTTGTCACATTGACCGGAAAACCACATTTTAGGCGTTGCTACGTTACCATCTCAATATTCACCTGCGACTTGAAAACATTCCCCTACTCCAACTACATAACCTGCCAATCCGCCCAATGTGCCTAAAGCTAAAAAAATGAAACAAGCCATTCGTGCTGTCCTAAACAAATTTTTTATCGTCTAACAACGTTGAATTGACCCTTTGCTCATCCTGCGAGAAAGCAAAAGACAATTGAGTCCATCGGAAGAAGTCAACACCAGCGTTTGAATTTATGCTTTCTGAATACACCGTTATCTCGGTTACGGGCTGCAGCATCTATATTCTTTCTTTGTTTATGAGCAAGACAACCTGCGACTAACTTAAGCTAAACTTACTTTTTCCTCCTACGCAGGTTGTCCTTTAAGCTTCTCAGAATGACTTGTTCTAGAGACATTTTTTTTGTCTCGACATTCTGTATGACTTTTTCGTGGCAACTAAGGTATAACGATTGCACACTTGCAAATATAAAAAGAGGTTGGTGATTTTATGATAAAATTAACAAATTAACCCAGTCGCCATTCCGTAGAACCACCTTTTTACACTCCCTAATCTTAACACTACCATGTTTTCCTTGAGAGTACGTTGCAGAGCAATTCAGTAATAAAGTTTTATATAACACTTTTGTGGTAAGATCTCCTTAGGAAAACATTTTTATGGATTTGTGAGCAAATGTTTGTAGGCCAAGTTTCGGGACTATTGTAGTGAATTCGAACTAATGATTGGAATTTTAGCTGTAAAACGTTATAAACGGAGACAAGTGCGCTTGCTAAATTTTACACCGCAAAACAAACTATTGGTATCTCCGCTGAAAAGAGACATTTTTTGAAAACTTACTTTGAGGGGGCTCTGAAATTGCAGCGTTAATATTTTATAACTCCAATAATAACAAACAAGAATAGCTAACCTTCACATAACGTTTATCATAAGGGTCATTGAAATGAACAGAAAAATGTATAGTGCATAGAAAGGGAATGCATTGAAAACAAAATACAGACCAAAAAGCTGAAATGCGCCTGGGTTGATAAAGCAATTTTATAGTGTACAGCGCAAACTACTTCAAGCTCCCACCTTCAGTATTTTTACCATAAAAGGGGCAGCGAAAGATTGTTACTTTCGTAAGCTTTTTAAATATAATCAGCGTTTCGTTCGTATACGTCAAACGAATAGTAACTGTAAAACGAGAATGCCTTTTTTAACTTTATTTGCTTTGAATTGTTTTTCCCAGAAACAATGTATTCTTTACATAATGATCTTCTTTTCGAAAATGCTAAACCTCTCCCGTTCTTGCCTAGGCACACGCTTTTCTTTCATGTTTTTCAGGTTTGCATGACTTGCTCAGTTGCGTGGCGCACTGATTATCGAACGCAACACCAATTCGTGTTTGTAAATCAAACAATCACGCAGTGGGTCAGACCTTTGAAAATGAGGCAAAGTTTTAACGGATTGGGTGGACCAACTAATTCATTGTCAAAACTGATTCTTCAAAGCACTCTACAGGAGAGATGTAACACTATGCATCAGGCATCGGCGGTGGAAAACGCTTACCAAACAGGAACCTGCATTCTTCAGTGCTGTGCAACCCAAATCACCAAAAATTTATAAAACGCGTATGACCCATGGCGTTAAAAAAACAACGTGCATATAAAATTGTGTGTGGTTATAGGAACATTTTGGTTCCCCGATGGTATATATACATATATATATAAATACATATACATATAATTATATATATATATATATATATATATATAGAGAGAGAGAGAGAGAGAGAGAGAGAAAGATACGGGACGAGGGACTCGGTAAGGACACATATCAAGGTTGGAGTCGTCGTTGCCAGTGCTATTCGGCTGTTTCCGAAGTATTTATTAGTGCTGAATGACGTGTTTGTCACGTTTCTTTGATACAGTGATAAACAAGCGATTATATAAGTCGAGAAAAAATCCGTCGTTTTTTCCAGGAGCGGGAGTCGGACCCAAGTCACTGCAAAACGCGTTCGGTGCACTGACCATTATGCAATCCAGCAGCGGCTCCTCTCCCGACTATAACGCGGGGGTTGATATTTACAAGTGCTCTGAGGACGGTCAACTAGCGCCGCCCCTCAACCACCGCGGGAGACGTAGAACGTCTTTTTTTTCAGCGGGGGCCACATAAGACGTGGTTGGAGGGGGGAGGGATTAGCGATTGGCATATCGGAACTGCTGGAGCCAGGGCTCTCGTAATGCATGTAGCAGAACAGAAAGATACGAGACGAGGGACTCGGAAAGAACACATATCAAGGTTGCAGTCGTCATTGCCAGTGCTATTGGGCTGTTTTCGAAATATTTAATAGTACCATAAGACGTGTTTGTCATGTTTCTTTGATGCAGTGATAAACACGGGAAAATAGAGGTCGAGAAAAAATCCGCCGTTTATTCCGGGAGCAGGAGTCGAGCCCACATCTCCGCATAACAGGTGCGGTCGGTGCACTGAACATTATGCTATCCCGCAGTGGCTCCTCTCTCGACTTCAACGCGGGGGTTTATATTTACAAGTGCTCTGAAGACGGTCAACTAGCGCCGCCCCTCGGCAACCGCGGGAGACGTAGAACGTAATTGTTTTACCAGTGGCGGCCATGTAAGACGTGGTCGGAGGTCGGAGTTAGCAATTGGCCTCTCCGAACTGATGCAGCGAGGGCCCAAGTAATGCATGTAGCACAACAGAAAGATACGGGACGAGGGACTCGGTAAGGACACATATCAAGGTTGCAGTCGTCATTGCCAGTGCTATTCGTCTGTTTCCGAAGTATTTATTAGTGCTGAATGACGTGTTTGTCATGTTTCTTTGATACAGTGATAAAAGAGCGAAAATATTAGTCGAGAAAATATTCCCCGTTTTTTCCGGGAGCGGGAGTCGAGCCCATATCTCCTCAAAACGCATGCTGTGCACTAACCATTATGCTATCCCGTGGCGGCTCCTCTATCCACTTTAACGCGGTGGTTTATATTTACAACTGCTCTGAGGACGGTCAACTAGCGCCACCCCTCGACCACCGCGGGAGACGTAGAACGTCTTTTTTTTTTCAGCGGGGACCACATAAGACGTGGTTGGAGGGAGGAGGAGGGGGGGGGGGGTAAGCGATTGGCATATCGGAACTACTGGAGCCAGGGCTCTCGTAATGCATGTAGCAGAACAGAAAGATACGAGACGAGGGACTCGGAAAGGACACATATCAAGGTTGCAGTCGTCATTACCAGTGCTATTGCGCTGTTTTTGAAATATTTAATAGTACCGTAAGACGTGTTTGTCATGTTTCTTTGATACCGTGATAAACACAGCAAAATATAGCTCGAGAAAAAATTCGCCGTTTATTCCGGGAGCGGGAGTCGAGCCCTTATCTTCGCATAACAGGTGCGGTCGGTGCACTGAATATTATGCTATCCCGCAGCGGCTCCTCTCTAGACTTCAACGCGGGGGTTTATATTTACAAGTGCTCTGAAGACGGTCAACTAGCACCGCCCCTCGGCAACCGCGAGAGACGTAGAACGTCTTTGTTTTACCAGTGGCCGCCATGTAAGACGTGGTCGGAGGTTGGAGTTAGCAATTGGCATATCCAAACTGATGCAGCGAGGGTCCACGTAAGGCATGTAGCACAACAGAAAGGTACGGGACTCGGGACTCGGTAAGGACACATATCAAGGTTGCAGTCGTCATTGCCAGTGCTATTCGGCTGTTTCCGAAGTATTTATTAGTGCTGAATAACGTGTTTTTTATGTTTCTTTGATAGAGTGATAAACAAGCGAAAATATAGGTCGAGAAAATATCCGCTGTTTTTTCCGGGAGCGGGAGTGGAGCCCATATTTCCTCAAAACGCGTGCTGTGCACTAACCATTATGCTATCCCGTGGCGGCTCCTCTATCCACTTTAACGCGGTGGTTTATATTTACAACTGCTCTGAGGACGGTCAACTACCACCGCCCCTCGACCACCGCGGGAGGCGTAGAGCGTCTTTTTTTCCAGCGGCTTAGCTTAGTGTAGCTTAGGGAAATTTTGAACTCTTTCAAATAATGAGATGTGCTTTGCCTCTATGAGCTCATCCACGCGGTTGTATGGCCAAAACATTGAACCTCTCATTTTGGCTTGACACTGGCAGTACAATTCTCGTTTAGGTGCTCTATTAGGCTTAGTTTGTGTGATTTATTGCCACATGGATACAACAGTCCTGAAATAAAATTTGCGAGATGGTGGCAATATTAGCTCATGGTAAAAATACAACAGTACCTTCTAATCAGAGAATCTTTGCTAGTGCACGCAGTCGCTATAACCTCTTCTATTAAAGTTTTCTTGATAGTTTCCTCTCCACTTTTGATAGTCGTAGTGTTCAAACTAACTGGGACGTTTTTGTAGATAAGGTGAAACAACTAACAAATACATACATTCCTGTTCGCACTATCACATCCGGCCGCAATGCACCATGGTTCAACGTACAGATTAAGCGCCTCTTAAACAAAAAGCGTCGTATTTATAGGGCCGCGAAAAAATCCTCTAGCATCGCTCGATGGGACGACTACAAAAAAGCGTCGCAAGAGTGCATCACCGCCATAAAAAATGCGAAATATTGCTATCTTAACACCACGCTACCGACAATGTTGTTAACTGATCCTAAGAAATTTTGGCGCATTATTAACCCCAAAGATAGCGATGCGATAACCTTGACTGACAGTACTGGTAACACCATTCCCCCTCATCTGTGTGCTGAAGCCCTAAATGATGCCTTTTCCAGAAATTTTTCTGTAACAACAGATGTTCCTGTTCCGACTGCCCCCCATTCTAACTACCCTCCCATGTTTCCTATTACTATTGACTACGTTGGTGTAGAGAGTATAATCAAGTCTTTAAAGCCTTCCTCGTCTCCTGGGTGTGATACGATTAGTCCGAAATTTTTGAAAAACACAAGCTCTTATTGTTCAATCATACTAACAAAGATATTCCAACAATCACTTCATGAAGGCTGTCTCCCCGTCGACTTTAAGATTGGAAAGATAACTGCACTGTTTAAAACGGGTAACAAACATTCACCATCTAACTACCGGCCCATCTCGCTAACCAGTATACCCTGTAAAATATTAGAACACATAATATATTCCAACCTGGCAGGTTTTCTGGAATCTAACTCGTTTTTTTCTAAGTGCCAACACGGTTTTAGGAAAAATTATTCATGCGAAACTCAGCTTGCATCTTTCACCCATGGACTACACACCATTCTTGATCGTTCATCTATCGCTGATTGCATTTTTTTAGACTTTTCGAAAGCGTTTGATAAGGTATGTCACAAGTTGTTACTTCACAAACTACAAAATCTTAATCTTAATCCCAAACTTTTATTTTGGCTTGAATGTTTTCTTTTTAACCGCTCTCAGTTTGTTTTAGCTAATGATAACATCTCACCCCGAACGAACGTCTTTTCTGGAGTCCCTCAAGGATCTGTCCTGGCTTCCCTGCTATTTCTTATTTACATTAACGACTTACCTTTATCTGTTACATCTCACATTCACTTGTTTGCCGATGATTGCGTCCTCTTTCGTGAAATATCTAATGACAATGACCTATTAACCCTTCAATCCGATCTGAACGCTATATCAGTGTGGTGCAAAACATGGGTAATGGAACTTAACACTAGCAAATGCAAGTTTCTTCGCGTATCTAGAACTAACCATTTATTGCCCACTTACTATCTGAACGATGCTCCTTTGGAATCTGTCAGCACTTACAAATATCTCGGAATACATATTACTAACGACCTCACTTGGTCCTTGCATACAGCGTACGTAATTAATAACGCTAATCGCATGCTCGGCTACGTACGTCGAAATTTCTCACAGGCTCCCTCAACACTAAAACTGACTCTTTACAAAACGCTTATGCGTTCCAAACTGGAATATGCTGCATCAGTTTGGGATCCTAACCAAGAAAATCTAACACACTCACTTGATATGGTCCAAAATAACTCTGTTCGTTTTATACTTTCTAACTACAACCGGACTGCTAGTATAAGTACTATGAAATCCAGCCTCAGGTTACCTTCTTTATCATCTCGTAGAAAAATCCTTCGCCTTTGTCTTTTTAATAAGCTTTTTCATCACAGCCATCTACGCGACGAACTCATTCTGCCTCCTCGGTACATTTCAGCTCGCATTAATCATGTCCATAAAGTCGGCTTGCCGTCCTGCAGAACTAACTCCTTTTCCCAGTCATTCATACCGCGTACATCACAAGAATGGAACCACCTACCCGCACTGACGGCAACAATTTCTGACCACCAACTTTTTAAAACTGCTTTAGCTAACATTGTATAATCGGAAGCATTGAAGTACATTGTATTTTCCTGGTTTTGTTCTGTTTATTGTTTTTTTTCTGCTCTGTTTTATAATATGTTTGTAACTATTGTAACCCACTCCCCTCTCTAATGCCTCTGGCCCTGAGGGTACCTAAATAAATAAATAAATAAATAAATAAATAAATAAATAAATAAATATAGAAAAAAAAATCAAGAACTCATGTAATGCCCTTTTCAACCATAAAGGCTTTACAGATAGTCCGTTTAGTGTATCGAGAGAACTACTCGCTGAACGAAACAGTGTGTTGTTAACTTGCAAAATGTATTTTTGATTACAAACTTTGACTGCTAGTTTATGGCGGCTTTACTCATAAAAAAAACCAACCATGATCAGTTATTGCAAATAAGATTTGTCAGTGCATGAGCAAATGTTTACGCACATATCACGCTCACCTATGTTTTTAAATGTTGAATAATTGTCAGCCACGTAAATGCCTAATTCTTGTCTTTAAGAAGTAAAGCTAAAAAAAACTATACACCATTCTGAAGAAGTTGGCAATTTTACTACACAACTACCCTAAGCAAAATTTAGTGCATATTTTAGAACAAAATATGCACTTTTAGAAGTATTGTCAAAACAATGGCTGGGGCGGGCTATTAGGGTTTTATTGCGGTTTTATTATGGCGTTTATAGCCTGAGAAGTGCTCGTGCATTTACCATTCTGGAAGTGTGTTTTCTTTAGAAATTCATGTTTTTAGGGCCACATGTATAGGGGGGATTCTCGTTAAGGGCATCAACATGTTTGGTTTGTGTTATCTTCCTAACATTTGACAATCACCGCTCACTGGGACTCCAAATACACTGTAACTAGCGCAAGGACTGAAGACAATAGGTATAAAATCCCCGAACGAACGCTATTTTTCGTATGGTGGTATTCGTCCTCGTGTATTTTGTTCTGATGCTAGTACAATGGGCCCCGAATTTTCTAAACTAGTAGACGAACATTCCGTCCCATTTCCTACTAAGTGCAATAGTGTCTACTAAGAAAACAACCGAACTCAACCAATTACAAGTGGTAATATTTCTCTGCCAATGCTTGTTTTCGGTAAAATCGAAAAAAAACAAAAAAAGATAGAAACGAATGCAAATACAAAACAATAATGTGAGTAAATATATCACCAATGTACATCAGAAATTGAATTACAATAACGTGTGTTTAAGCCATTGTTGGAATTATTGTTTCGAGCTAGAATAAAATGCCATTTTTTTATCGTAATGTTAATATTGACAGGCGCATTGATAAGCTTATTATGACCTCATTCATTATACAGCGATGTCCTGGAAGCAAAGGACAACATTTTAATAGATGCGACTAAGGTAGCGTTCCCCTCTGGCCACGCATTGGCATTCAATACCCTACAGTAATACTGGGGATCTTATTCGAAGGGCTACACTACAGAGGACAAAGGTAGTACAAAGAGACCAGATATTCCATCAACACGTATCACAATCCAAACGTGCACCTATAGTACTGGCACATTCATGAGTTTCAATTCACACTGCAATACCACAGTACATCATCAGTAGAAAATAATAATTATAAAGAAAAAATTATTGCCCTTCCACTGTGTAGAAAACGAAACACGTTTTTCGTAGTTTGCGATGGACCATACTTCCTTGCCAATTAGCTGAATGAACCTCTGAAGGATCCAAGCTTTGTTTTGCAGACAAACGTAAAACTGCCTGTGTCTCTCCCGCGTCCTAAGTATCTTATTGTGTTGTGTATGGCTTGGTTTAGACTGTTCCCGCAACTGTCGTTATAACTTTAGAGAATGATGTCATTTTAAGTATCAGCCAACGGAACTGAGTGACATGGCGTTTTTTTACGTCCATAGACCACGATACGGCTTTCGCGTCGTTAGTCTGAACATAGCCTACCACACAAGCTCAATCCGCCGTACCACTAAGGACTCTAAAAGGTCACATTGCGCCGTTTAACAACCGCGTATATATATTGCAAGCACAACGGACATGCCATCCATGAGTACTGGCATGAAAAACGTAGCTACGCGTGCACGCTACTGCTCTATCACACTATCCGCCACTACAAACCCGTGTACGCCCAAACCGGCAACTGGTCATGTGGCGTGCGTATAACTCACAGAGGCAATCGGAAATGAACCTTGAGAGCCCTCTGAAGACGTGCTATTGGCTTACGCCGGCGTACTAGGCAGGGAAGTTACGTTTCATCTGGGAGGGATTGGCGACTTTTCTACAATTTGAACTTGAGGTGGTAACGGCGGCGCCAGCAGCATTCCTTTATTTTGAAGCCCATTCGCACTTGTGGTCGGACCAACGCTTCAATTCTTTCACTTGTTCGTCCAAACAAATGGCATCTATCCATCCCATAACGATTTAGAACTTGCACACCTCTGAGCTTTATTGTCGCTTACAAACATGTGGGCATCTTCTCCCTACCCCTCGTAACCAACTTACTGTGTGTGTAATGTGTCTTTGTAACACATAAACACGCACGCGAACCTCTCGATTATAAAAACAGCCGACAAACTGCATTTACCCATGTTTTCTTGCATGTAAATCTCCCACCTCCACATCTGGGGTTTGAACGGTAGCGGCACAAAGCCTAGCCGTGCGTGCACGCACCCTCTTCTACCCCTAAACCGCGCACGCATAAACCGGTAACCGGGGATGGCACATACATTGGCGTACAAGACACCGGCGAAAATGTCGCTCGGAAGGCCTTCCAAGGCCAAAAAGAAGCATAACCTCAAGCCGGCGTTCCAACTGCCGAAATGTCTCCTTTACCGAGGGGGGGGGGGGTGCGAAGAGGGGAATTCGAAGCTAATTCGTGAAGTGAATTCCAGGAGAAACGGCGACGGTGGGTCTCGGTCGTTTGACTGGGTAAGTCTTTGGCAGTCGTTAAGCGGGGTTCACGGGAGCGGCGTCTGTTTGCGTAACCGAGTTAGCCAACGCAGCAGCGACGAAAGAAAGAAGACGGAGAGGAGCTTCTCGCGAAGGGTGAAGCGGGGTATGACACGTGCTGCTACAGCGGTGTCTCTCTCACTGCATTGCCCTCACAAACGTCTCATGCATCGCCACCAAAAAGCGCCTTCCACGGACACTTTCCCCAAAATGCTGTTCCATTCACCGCTAATCCAAACCACGTGATGTTTGTGCGGAAGGCACAAACACGATATGCAACAACATGCACACTACTCCCTTGTGCGGCGCTTATCAAAACCACATGACGTTTCCGCGGAATGTTCAAACATGATTTGCAACATGCTGTCACGTGGTTGCGGCGCACTGCGAGGTAGCAGCAGAGTAGCGCACGCCGCCGTACGTTCGCTGGTCGTGCGAACACTTCCTGACACGCAGAAGAAGTGTGCCGTGAAATAGAACCCTACAGCTCGCGCTGTGCACAAATTTCATACTAGGGAGTGTAGTAATCGTCAAAGATTTTTTTTACGCCCACCCGTGCGTCCGTTTATTTTGCGCAATATCCAACAACCGCACTACTACCATTCGCTACCGATTGCGCACATTGGCAAAGGGGTTATCGCCCAAGGTAAGGGGAAAAAGTATTGTGAAAGAGGTGACAGCGGTGGGAAAGAGGAGACCCCGAGCGGAGCCGAGTAATCGATGACACCGGAATGAAAACGGGGGGTGGGGCCGGAGTAGAGATATACTGCAAGCAGTAATAAAGTGCCCTACGCCGCCGTTTGGCACTTTAAATTATTCCAATCTCCAGAGCCTTCTCTGCCTAGAAACAATGTGGAACCAACGCTGCTTCAAAAATAAATCAAGAACTGTCTCGAAAACTTGAGGCTGTGTGGTTTTCATATATATTGACTTGTTGCAGGTCAGAAGCAAGAGTGAGGCGCCCGTCTCCCAACACAGAGGGAGGCAATTGGTGGTTTTTGTAGTTGCAGGACTGCATTATAGCCTGATGTCGACATTTCGCTCGCATAAACCTGCTACACTTTTTACACACTAAATCTGGCCGAATAATTTTTCTTGGTTTTAGGCAGAAGTAGTGCGCTTACTTGTCTAGGTATTTTTTGTTTGTGTGACCAAAGCTTTTAGGTTGATCTACTCTGAGAAGAAATATTAGAAGCAAAGTGGGCGTAGCCAACGATTATCAGAAACAAAAACTTTTCATTTCGCTATTTATTTGCTTCGTGTCACCTAGCTGAGTTCAGGAGTACAAAAAGAAGATTTTCTTGTAATGCATTTCTTGTGTGGCAGTCTTTACTCTCAAAGGGGCTCCATTATTCTTAAATAATTAAAAGTTCAGTGCTATATTCTCAATTAAAGAATATGAAATTCGGCGTCAAGTGAAGGTCTTCTTGAGGGCGTATAGCTCAATTGTGCGTTTTAGTATATCGTTTACAAAGAAACAGCTACGGCCATTTCCACACCCACACTTCTTCCGCGAAAGGCGGTGTGTTGAATGTAGAAGTGTATTAGTCGAATTTACGGCTTCGCAGTTAAGTAACAGAAATACACATTATAAAAAATGCCAAAGTATTCCTTACTTTCTTAACCACCGCTCAACATTTGCAGCACAATCTTCCTGTAAGTTTAAAATATTACGAGCAGCTACAAAGTTTGTCTTATGAAGATTGACGAAATTAGTGAATGCGGTTAGTACTTACCCTTCGTACTTGAATGATATGTTTCTTCAGTTTTTATTTTTCTGCTGTCGCTGTTTTTGGTAGTTTTATATCTCTGGTGGTAGAATTTTAACTCCCTGCACAAGGCACCTTGAGTAATCTTGGTTACGGTGTTGGCTAAACCGCGGATCCCAATCCAACAAACATAATCTGCATTCCAACGTGGCGATGTACTTTTAGAACGTAGTGCAGACACCTCAAGCATTAGCCGACGGACCCCAGGTCAAGCTCCGCCAGATGGGCTCCTTGTCTGTCTACCAGGCATGGAGCCCCGGGAGCACTTCAGCTATCAGGGTAAGGCTGACAAAGTACCCCCGTCTCCCGGCTTTTATACTATGCTGTATGGTTTTATCTAATGCTCCCCAAACGTGATTGGCACCTAAAATGGGCCGCTCCAAAGTTTCTTCCCCACCTCTTTCCATACCTCCTTACTCAACAACGGTGAATACCTATGCTCGTTTTCTTGCGATCGAGTCAGCTGATTCAACAAGACCGGTCATTTCACTGTCCGTATTCTTGGTTTCTAAATTTCTGCGAAGCACAATGAATAGAAAATATAAAGCTAAAGAGCTCTCGACCGGAGATATCCTTGTAGAACTCAATGCCGAACAGCAAGCCCGCCCCCTTCTTGCACAAACCCGCATCCATGCTCTGGACATTAGGGTAACACCCAACCGGAGTCTCAAGAGCTCCCAGGGTGAAAGTTCTGAGACAGATCTCCTTATGGAAACAGATTCTAGCCTAATCGAAGGTTTCAGGGATCAGTGCGTCACAGCCATGCGCCGCATCACGATACGCCGGAACGGTAATATCATCCCCACAAAATATTATCCCGATCTTCAACCGCTCCTCGTTTCCTGAAAATATCAACGCAGGCTTCATTTGATGCTCAATTCGTCGTTACATTCCGAAACCCCGCCGCTGCTTCAAGCGCCAGCTGTGCGGACCAGTACAACCTCTTGCCGCGCAAAAAAAACCTGTGCGAAATGCGCCCCGCAGGACCACCCAACAGACAACTGTGATTCTGACAACCTCACAAGTTCAAGTTGCAGGGGTCCACATGCGGCCTACTCCCGGAAATGCGAGGTGATAGCAATAGAAAATGAAAATTTTTAATCTCAAGGTAACACAAAACATCACGTTCCCAGAGGCGCGAAAGAAGTTCGCCTCTTTTCCTCTGGGGAGATAGCCGACGCAGCTCGCCGGGGGCGGAGCAGCGTCTGGTTTTCACAGGGCCCGAGTTCAGCGACTTTAACCTAGCCCTCCCTCAGCCCCCCTAGTTTGCTTGAGACCGCCCAAACCGTTACCACGCCGCTTGCTGAGGCAGCAGTCGTTGTGGTACCAACCATCTCTGTTGGGGCCAATGCCGCTCCCCCCACTGCGTCCACGTCCTCCAGTGCTTTGGAGTGTGCCGAGGGGATGGACACCACAGGCCCCGCACTATCTCGCACCGCCACCTGAAGGCCGCTCGTGCTACCTGTGGCGGCTCCGACGCCCTCGGAGGTGGCGGCTCAAACGAAGGGTCCTTGAAGCTGGGCCAAATCTGGCGATCCCGGCCCGTCGGGCACTTCTTTGACATCTGACGAGGAGATGGATATTAAGCCGTTCCTGCCTGCAACGCAGCGCAAGGAGCGGCATCCGACTTCCAAGCCTACGGAAAGGCCCAAAAATCTCAATCACAGAGTGGCAGCCGCGAAAGACGACACATGAACACACACACTTCATTCCTTCCTAAAGTGACCGTGCAACGCTCTTTGAGCAGTGCAAGTAAACTTGCGTGACGTTTAGATTACGCTGCCAGGAATACCTGAGCCAATTATTGCACGTGCACATGAAGCGATGAGCGCGCAAATCGCTGCGAAAGACGCTGAAAAACCAATCGCGCTCTTTTCAGTTCCCTTCATTATGCACCCTTGGCATAGCCTAAGGGACGTCTTTGAGGCCATCGGTGCTCGATCGGCTGTCACTGGTCAACTTCGCGGCTAATTTCTCTCATTTACGCCGCATCATCGCGGTGTACGAAACTCTTCTATGCCTGAACCTGTAGCTACAGCTTTATCGTTTTTTTGTGTTTTGAGTGCGTTCGGAGTTTGAGTGATAAGCTGTCACGATTTAAACCCACGTTCGTGAACCTGGGAGGTTAGGGATACCCTCCAGCCAAGATACGACATGCAGCGTGCTGGTGGTGATGGTGACAGACCGCGAGCTGCTGTGCTCGGCGGTGTTTATTCGCCAGCCACACAAAATGTTGCCCACCGAGCCTGGTTGGGTCACTGAACTTAGCGGCCAACGAATATCGGGGACGGGGGGCGCTACACACTTGTCATACCCCTCACCCCCAAGTTTGTTTGTCCACACAACCACAAAACACCTGTCACCCCAGCGAGTAATGGTTCGGCGGTCTCCGTTGTCTTTCACTCCGCCTGAGCACAGGTGTCGATGTCAGTGTGACAGCATGGGGTGCTGCCTGTGTCACTCTCGCACCAGCTGTCGGCTTTGCAGGTTGCACCTGATTTGCAGGTGGCGCCGCCGAGGCACGAGTAGCACCAGCCCCTGGTGCTGTGCTAGCAGTGGTCGGTGTAGCTGGCTCCCTGCCTGCTTGCATCTTCAAGGGGCTGCTTAGGTTTCCAGGTAGGGCCTCACATCGTCAGAATGCCGGTGCCACATGGTCCCGTCTGACATGCGGACGAGCAGTGATGACGCACTGGCAGGAGAGACCACGTGCCCGGCAGACCAGGGTGGACCAGGCCGGAAGTTACTGTCGAAAACTGCAGCCCCAGACTCCGGCAAGGGCCCAGGACCGCAACCTCGGTCAGCCCCCAGCTTCTGCTTTAGCTACTTCAGGAGCGCTGTGGACCGGAGGTCTCGGCGCAACACGTCCAACGGTGTCTTGACCATCCGGTCTAACAGGAGCTCGCAGAGGGCACGGCCCGTGACGTCATGGGGTGTGGTCCGGTACTGGAAAAGGACTCGGGCAACCTGCGTCCGGAAATCCCCAGCCTTGCTCTTCTTGAGCTTGTCTTTCACCGTTTCCACCACCCGCTCGGCAGCACCATTCGACGCAGGGTGGTACAGCGGAACGATCATCCGACGGATTCTGTACTTCGTCAGCCAGGCCAGGTATTTCTCGCTGGCGAAAGCGGGTCCGTTGTCGGACACGATGACGTACGGCAACCCCTGGGCTGCGAAGACTTGTCGCAACGCCTCAATGGTTGCTCCTGCCGAGGGAGTGGTGACTGGCAGTTCCTCCACCCACTTGGAAAAGGCATCCACCACCACTAGGAAGTATTGGCCCTTTGAGGGGCCCCTGAAGTCCACGTGCAGGCCGGACCAGGGTCTCTCTGGGAACGGCCAGGGGGTGATCTCCACATGGCGCGAGGCTCGCTGGTTCTTTTGGCAGACTTGACAGCTCTGCATCATGCGAGAAACGTCCTCGTACAGGCCAGGCTACCAAACGTAGGACCAGGCCACCATCTTGGTCTTCTCCACGCCTGGATAACCAGAGTGCAGCCACTGCAGGACCCTGGACCGCAGGCTCTTTGGAATCACCACCCTGGAACCCCACAGCAGGCAGCCCTGCTCCAGGCTAAGTCGGCGGCCTTGTGGCTGTACGTCCGCTCAGCCAACTGCTCCCCTCGGGACACCGCCTTGAACACCTGCGTCAGGACTGGGTCCCGCCTGGTCGCCTGCGACACTGCCGATCTGGACAGCACTTCCGGTCCGGGTAAGCGTGCTCCAGCATGAACACTTCCCTAAGTTCAGGAACAGCAGCAGGCACCTCGGCCAGGGGCAGTCGGCTCAGGGCGTCAGCCGGTGTCACGTCCTCTCCCGGACGGTGGACCAGCCGGTAGTTGTAGGCCGCGAGCCTAAAGGCCCAGCGCACCACTCGAGGCGATGCCTGCACTGGGACCACTTTGTAAGGCCCCAGCAGTCCCAGCAGCGGCTTGTGGTCCGTCACCGCCTCGAACTTTCGGCCCCACAGGTACTGGTGGAAGCGCTCGAACCCAACCATGAGAGCCAGGCCTTCCTGCTCTACCACTGCTCTGCCGCATGAAGCCGACGGGACGCAAACAATACAGGGTGTTCCTGGCCATTTTTCTCCCGGTGGGCCAGTACAGCTCCCACGCCGTACGGCAACGCATCTACAGTCAGGATATCAGGGTTGGCCGGATCAAAGTGCACCAGCACCGGAGCCTTGGATCAGCTCCTTGATGCGCTGGAATGCCAAGTCCTGCTGCTTCTTTCAAGCCCATCGCTGTCCATCACGAAGCAGAAGATGCAGCGGCTGCCGATGCGACGACAGGTTCGGCAGGAAGCTCCGGTAGAAATTGATCAGGCCAAGGTAGCTCTGCAGCTCTTTCTTGTTCTGGGGCATCGGCGCCTTGAGCTCTGCCTCAACCTTGCGGGGTGACGGGGCTAGGCCTGCCTAGAAAATGACGTGGCCTAGGTACTCAACGCGGGGGGCCAAGAAAACGTACTTCTCTGGCTTGAGCTTCAGCCCGGCTGCCTGCAATCATGCCAGGACGTTGTGTAGGTTCTGCAGGTGGTCCTCTTCGTCGGTACCGGTCACCAGGATGTCGTCCAAGTTCACCGCCACGTGCCTCATGCCCCTGAACAGGTTGTCCATCTCCCTCTGAAAAATTTCAGGAGCTGAGCCCACGCCGAACGGTAGGAACGTGTACTGGAAGAGTCCCAACGTTGTCGAGATGGTGATATACTTCCGGGATGACTCCTGGAGCACCAGCTGCTGGTACGCATCTCTGAGGTCGAGCTTGGTGAAGTTCTCTCTCCCGGACAGTGCTGACCAGAGATCTTTAATGCGGGGAAGCGGGTAATTTTCCACGGTAGCGACGGGGTTGATGGTAACCTTGAAGTCCCCGAAGATACTTACACTGCCGTCTTGCTTCAGGACTGGCACGATGGCAGCAGCCCGCTCCGATGATTTGACGGGCGCCAGGATTTTGTCTCGCTGCAGCCGTTGCAGCTCCTGGGTGACCCCGTCCTTCAAGGCAAATGGCAGTGGGCGCGGCTTGAAAAACCGGGGCTTGGCTCCCTCGGGCACATGAATGCTCGCCGCCGTTCCGGTGAATGTGCCCACCCAGGCTGGAAAACGTTCTGGAACTTGGTCAAGAGGCTCGGGACGTCTTCCACCGCAAGCACTGCTTCCTGATACTTCGGCAGCCGCACACCCAAAGTCTGGATCCAGTTCCGGCCCAGCAGCGTCGGTGACGGCCCCTTGGTCAGGTACAGGGTGAGGGTGGCCTCCCTGTCGCCAAGGTGAACGCTGACCTGGGCTTGATCCTCGACTTGGGCGAGCTGTCCGTAGTAGCTGCGCAGCATGACGCCCGACGTCTTGACGGACACGCCAGGTAAGGCGTGTCTCAAGGCATTCCCGACCATGACCGACAAGCTGGACCCTGTGTCCAGCTGCATGGAGATGGGGCGCCCGCAGACTTCGATGGTCAGCATGCATGGCGGCACCGACGGCTGCACTGTGCCCGCGTGCCACATGCCGAAAATCTGCGGGTCTTCGGCCACGACATGAAGCCTAGCCGTTGATGAACCCAAAGATGCTGCCGCATGCCCCCGCCGCCTACCCTTGCGCCGACTTCTTTGTACGTGGGCTGGCGCGAAACATGTGCTCGCCGCCGGCTGTTGCTTCCATCCGTCTGCCATTGTGCCCCCTCGGCACGCCCGAGCAATGTGCCCAGTCCTGCCACACACAAAGCACTTCGCTTGCGCGAACTGGCACTCTGAGAGGGGGTGGTCCCCATGACATTGAACGCACCTGCAATGCCGTGTTGACATCTGGTTCACCGCCGCCTCCGTCGACGGTGATCCGGCCGCAAGCGCTATCTTGCCCGCGTCCTTGGCCGCAGCCTCCATCACCAGCGCTGCCTTCACGGCGTCGTCCTGCGAGGGGTTGGGAAGCTCCAGGAGTCGCGTCTGCATGGCGGGGTCATTGACGCCGCAGAAGAAACGGACCCGGAGCAGCGAGTCGAGCTGGTCCCCGAAGGCGCAGCCACTCGCCAACTTTCGCAGAGCTGCGACGAAGAGCGTCTCTCCGTCTCGGCGGATCTGGTTGTTGAAGCGGAAGGGCTTCCATTGACGTCGACGGAGCCGGGCTGTAGTGCGAGCGTAGCGTCGCGAGCAGCTCACCCAGCGACTTGTCATGCGGCGTGGCCGGATTGAGCAGGTTGAGCAGGAGAGCGAAGACGCGGGTCCCGCAGATGGCCAGGAAGATGTCGCGCTGTTTTTCCTCGGGTGTGTCGTTCGCCCTGAAAAACACGCCGACTTGTTCCTCGTAGACCGGCCAGGCGGACCCTTCACCCTCGAACTGCTCAAGCCTCCCGTACAGCGGCGTGGCGTAATGGCGGCTGGATTGAGGGGGCGGTGTCTCGGCGTTCTCGGTGGCGGCGCTATCGGTGGCTTCGGCCGCTCCGCGGGCTTCTTCCCTCGTCGCCAGTGTCACGATTTAGCCCTGCGTTCATGAACCTGGGAGGGTAGGGATACCCTCAAGCTGAGAGACGACATGCAACGTGCTGGTGGTGACGGTGACTGACCGCGAGCTGCTGTGCTCCGCGGTGTTTATTCGACAGCCACACACATTGTTGGCCACCGAGCCTAGTGGGGCCACTGAACTTAGCGGCCAACGAATATCAGGGGTGGGGGGTGCTACACACTTGTCACATAAGCTCAGTACTTCCTTTTCAGCGGGATCACTCGACTACAAACGTTGATTGCTTCAAAAACGCCGTACCCTCCCGAGCACGCCCGTACGAGCAGGCACCCATGACTGCTTTTTTTTCTGCACGAGACTGCAAATAGGCGTCTCCACTTTGTTGCGAAAAGAAGAAACTCCCCAGCCTTTGATATATCAATGGCCGCCGAAGAGAACGCCCCGAGCCGCCTTCCTCTCCGGGCAGTAGCGCGCAGCTGACGTCGCGTTGTCCGCGGTCGAGTTAAGGGGGAAAAAGTATGTGCGATTTCTCATCGCCCGTAGTTTCAGTGGAAGTGAACGGATTTTCATAATTCTTACGGGACGAGATTTCTGGGACAATATACTTTACTCCAAAATGCATTCCTAGCAGTTGATGGTAACGGTTGCAGGTTCCTTATAAATGTAAATATTTGAAACAGGAAAGATAATTCAATGGAACTGCAGAGGCCTCCTTAAAAATCTCGATGTGTATCAGATGCTGTGTGCCAATCAGTCAAGTTTCGTGTGTCTCCAAGAAACACACCTTAATTCCAAACGGACGAATTTCTTGAGTAGGTACATGGTGTTGAGAAAGGACTGAAACGGCTGGACACACTCTTCGGGTGGTGTGGCCATTGTCGCCCGGAAATCATTATCATTCTACCCTCTCTCTTTGAACACTATCTTTGAGGGTCTAGGCATCCACACGAAAATATTAGGTGTACAACAGTGTGCTTCATCTACATTCCTCGTGATCTTGCACTTTCGAGTACTGACTTCGAGGTGCAGGTTCACCAGCTACCTGAACCATACATCCTGAAAGGCGACTTTAATGAGCACAACTCACTTTGGGGCTCCTCCAAGCGGATTCCCGAGGTCGCCTGATAGAGAAGTTTGATGCATCCTCGGAAGAGTGCCTTTTCAACAAAAACAGCCTACATACCACAACGTAATACACAGTAAACCCTCATATCTTGACGTGGCTATTGGTTCTGCAATTCTCTTTCCATTTCTTGAGTGGGGTGTGGGAACGTATTTATATTGAAGTAACTACTACCCCACTTCACTAACGTATATA
Organism: Haemaphysalis longicornis; assembly: GCF_048455015.1. Classification (NCBI taxonomy): domain Eukaryota; kingdom Metazoa; phylum Arthropoda; class Arachnida; order Ixodida; family Ixodidae; genus Haemaphysalis; species Haemaphysalis longicornis. Next base: position 93,600,999 of record NW_027526214.1, read on the forward strand.
GGTAGAGGCCCAAGCAGTACGTCTTCCCAGAACACGTTTCATGAATTAAAGCAAACTGGAGTACATTTACAGAAACAACCAAACTACACCACACCTCCATAAAACACGTACTAGTGGAGGAAGCCGCCCAACTCATTACGGCGCACATGCTCAACGCGTGCAAAACTTTAATTCCCCAAGCCTTTAAAGCGTCCTGCAACCCAAGGAGACCCTGGTCGAACGAGGAGTGTAGGTGGCCAGAAGATGCCCATACCAAGGCGTACGGTGTCCTTGGATGGTACCCCACGTCGGATAACCTCCTTTTGTTTAAACCAGCCAAGGCCTTTGGAAAGCTTGTGCGTCGTGAGGGACAAGAATACGTAAAAATAAAGGACAACGTACACATACCCTGCCCCTGGTCAGTACAACAGGAGGCTCACTCGCAGACAAGGCTAACACACTTGCAGAGCACTTCCAACACTTTTCCAGCTCTTCTCATTCACAGACTCTTTCCTGAAACATAAAACCGCTTGTGAAAAGAAGTTCCTACATGACAATAACAGGTCAAAATCTGGGTACAATTCTGAATTTACAGTCTAATAGTTGAGGGTTGCCCTGAGCAGATGTAAACCGTCAGCTCCAGTGCCGAATTAGTTACAGACACCATGATACACCTTCACTCACACACTCTTGAAACACTCCTACACCTATTCAATAAAATGTGACTTTCGGGGCACAGTCCCTAGTCTTTGAGGGAGGCCATAGTAATGCCGTTCCTGAAGGAAGGAACCGACCCTTCGTGTCCAGCCACTTATCGTCCCATTGCCCTGAAAAGCTGCATGTGTAAGCCTTTCAAGATGATGATAAACAGGACACTCGTGAATATTCTTCAGTACAACAATCCTCTCGAGAGCTTCCAGGCAGAATTGAGGGGGCGGCGATCTACAAATGACAGAATTAGTAGCGCTAAAATCATAAATAAAGATGCCTACCTACATAGGCAGTACTGTATGACTGTATTCTTTGATCTCAAAAGGCGTATACTACTGCTTGGCGGTATGGTATCCCCTCCGATTTGAAGTCATTTGGCATGTCGGATAACGTGCTGAACACCCTTGCTAAATATTTGTCCGAACGAACGTTTTGTGTGAGAGTTGGAAGCCCTGTCTCAATGGTTCATTTGCTAGGAAACAGCATTCCGCAATATGGACTTCTAAGCTGCAGTCTCTTTTTTGTCAAGATGAATTCACTCAGAAGGTATTGCCAGGATCAAATTTCTGCTCAATCTATGTAGACGAAATTCAATTGTTCTTTAAATCTTGTAAACTGTCTATCTGAGAGCGCCAAGTTCAGCTTGGTGCTAACAAGGCAGCTGTCTGGGCAGATGGCAAGGGCTTTATATTTAATCTAGTAAAATGTATTTGTGTTTTGTTTTTGAAAAAGGTGTAGCATTCGGATGGATTCACAATTCAAAATTGGTGTATCAATTCCAGTCAGAAATAAACATAGATTTTTAGGTGTAGTTCTTGACGAAATATCATATTCATTCCACATATCAAACGACTTAAACATAAATGCTAAACGCAATGACTATACCTAAAGTTATCTCCCACTCTTCACAAGGTTCTGACGAGCAACTTATTTTACGTCTTTTCACTGCCTGTTAGGTTCACGATTGAATATGGAAGTGTTGTGTATGGGTCAGCAAGTAAAACATCCCTAACAATGGTGAACCTAGTGCTTCTTGTCGGGATAAGCCTGGCATGTGAAGCCTTGCGCACCAGCCCGGTCGAAAACCCGTATGTGGAGTGTAATAAAGAAAACCTACAACATCAGCGAGTATACCCAGAACTCCTTTATGCTTTCGAAACTTCAGCCATGCCTCAGAATCCCTTTAAATCAGATAATATGATACATTCATTACCGTACTCTTTCTAAATCGACCATCGTTCTCTGCGCCCGTCTCTTTGAGAGTTAGAGAGGAAGCGTCAGAGCTTGCTGTATCGTTTTTAGATAACATCACAACATCAATAAAATATTTTATAGCACCATACCATCTCCGCCCTTGTGCATGCTAAAATTTGTTTACACATATAGATAAAAACCGAGCTCCTAGATGTCCAATTCTGCAGCAATCGTTGTATTTGCAGCAGAATTATCATTTTTCTCAATTTTATACGGACGCCTGTAAAACTGCAACCTTTGTGTTCTGCGCTGCGCATGGACCCGGACCTGATGTCATTAAAATGCTGAATAGCAATGCTTGTATCTTGACGGTAGATGCTTATGGTATACTTCTTCTTGTTAATCATATACTTAAAACCCACATCCCAAAATCCATTATCTCTACAGATTCCCTCAGTGTTGTGCGGGAATTTTCGTCAACAAAGTCTTTTGAACCATGCACTCAATCTTGTCTTCAATTCCATTATGTCTGTTTATGCTCAAAAATTTGAACTGGTCCTTTTTTGGGTCCCTGTCCACCGTTGAATAGCCGCGAACGAAGCAGCGGACCGAATGGCTACTGCTACTACACTCTTCAATAGACTAGACATAACCACAGTACCCTACATCGAAGTGAAGCCACATATCAGACAACTTCAAAAAACATGGCAAACGCACTGGAGTGAAAAAACAGACAACATGTTACATGTAATCAAAACAGTTTGGGGACCATACACCACTGACACACGCAATATATATACAGAAGTCGCCTAGGCTAGATTACGGATAGCACACTAACACGCAATGCACTCGCACCTGCTCACCGGATCTGCAAGACCTCGCTGCAGCAGGTGCGGAGAGGCCCTGTCCATCATCCACATCCTCATACAATGCAAGGGAACAGAAACAACCCGAAACACACACTTCACACAACTATACACACAAGACATTCCCCTACACTCATGGTGCGTTTTAAGAGGCGATCCCATAATTAACAACAGGCGTACTTTTAATTTTCTTAGCGATGTCCAGTTTTTACACCTCATCACTCATCCATGCATGTTGACACACTGGCCCTTTGCACCAGTCATGTACATTGTCTGTTATGTCATTTAACGTATAATCTTAGGTAAATTGTTCTAGTTTAATGTCACTTCGCCCTTATAAAATACCTTTTTATTCACGCTCTTGGCCCTCAGTCGACCTTGCGCTGTAAAAATCCCAACCAAAATCATCACAAAATTTGACCTATTATCTGCTACTATTTGTAAATACGCTACTGTATATCTAACCAGTCCTTATTTGCTGACTTATGTATAACGTATTGTATCAAATTGCATTATAGGGTGTGCAAATTCCTGCTATTTTTTCTAATACTTAGTTACAGTATTGTCTAATGATATGTTGAAACGTTTTGTGCTTGGTTGCTCTTCATTTCCATACTCCTTTATGAATTGACAGTTATAGCATCGATTGTTTAAGAAGGTGCGCGTTTCTGGTACCAGTGCACTTTTCCGTCTAGCCTTGTATGTCACGGCATTTGGTGGTTTCTTGTACTCAGTAGAGGTGTGAATAGCAGCTTTCTGCCCAGGAATCCATTTAAATCTATCGAGAAAATAAAAATGAATTCAATCCAATTTTTATGATGATTTTGATAAGACAATGTTACAGCTGTTTTCAGACACCATATTTTGTACGCGAACACACCTGTTCTACAGCGACTTTTGTCACAAAGTTGTATGAAGATACCATACGTATATTGCTGCGCTGCAAAACGTTTTGCCGCTGGCTGTGCCTTGGAGGCCTCAGGAGTAAAAAGCACAAATGAGGGAAAACAAATGTGCTGGTGTCTGTCCCTTTAAGTTTTATTCGGCCTAATATTCTGTCTTGAAGGAAACCAGGCGCAAACGTAACAGGACGCAGAAAGGAGTACACAGGACAAGCGCTGGTCTAACAACTGAAAAATTTATTAGGCAGAAAGGAAATATATAGGCAGAACTTGCAACTCTTCTGCTAATATTCTGATTATCACCCCACAGCAATGAACGACAACTATACGTTATGGTTATTGCGAGAATAGCAGTCGACTTGAGATAAGACGAGGCATACGACACGCATTCGTCAAGAACTTTGATTTTCTTACCTTACTTGAAGAGGTGCTAAAATTTCACAATGGGCATAGGCAACATTTAGGCGCACTTTTCTTCTGTGCGTGAAAAAATTGCTTATAGAGAAATAAAATTAATAGCAAATTCTAATCAGGAAGCTATTGCAAAAGCAGTCATCCTTACAGATTTTTACGTTCGAATAATTCATTATTCCTGCCACATTCCCAAAGTATACTCATGAGTCCGAGGCCATCCTCCGAAGTAAGGAGCTCGGAGAACCACCAGATAAAAAGCAAAAGACAAGAAAGTGAATTTTGTTCCGAGTGGCAGCAAGAATGTTAATCGCCTAGCATAAAAGGAGCACCAACGTTACAAAATAATCGGCATTCCAAGAAGCGTTAACCGCCCGAACCAGAAGTGCCGTGGCTAAACAGGGCGAAGTAGGTAATCAGCGGCCTCAAGATGGTTGCTAGGGGGGGACATTTTTTTTAAATGATATTCACATCGCCCACACAGAATTTCGGTCCCTCTTTGTCTTGTGCTAAAACCTTGTCCTGTCATTCATCCTGAGGAAGTGCAATGTCCCATTATTTGTTTTTTTTGTCACCGCATGCCCACGCCCCAAAAAGCGTATACTATGTATTTATGAAACGAGACGCTGTCAATAATACTCTGACTACGGGAACTTAAGATAGAATAAAGAATGTCGGTGCAACAGCAATTCTAAAACTTGCTTCTCATAAAACGAGATCAAAAGCATCTTCGTGCTGTTTGAATACTTAGCCACATAATTTTAAAGCGTGGGTAAAAACAAACTAGAATGGGTTCCGCCTTGTGGAATTTCGCAAAATCAGTATTTAGTATATAGTAGCTTTACGGATTGTATTTACCTTGCGTGTTTACATGATAACAAAAAGCACGGTTTTTATTTACAAGGTCCTCTAATTCACTGGTGGTAAAAAAACCCTTACTTCAGATGTAATACTAAAAATATCTGTATTTATTCTTTGCTATCTAGCATAATCAGCGTATAAAATTTTATTTCATTGACGTTTTATACATCAAATGAAAACTAGAAAACGCAGTTTCTGGAACTTGAAAATGCTTGCAAGGATAAATTTGACCGAGGGGTTTTCAGCAATGAGGCCCATTAGACTTGTTCGTAAAGAATAAAAAAAATTACCCCATCTTCCCGTAGGCGAACCCTGAATCGTATGCGAAGCAGCCGTGCAGGCGAATGAAGTTCCCGATAGTTTTCAGTTCATCGTTTCCGTTCACGTTCAGCTTCGCGTGCCTTCATTGTATGAGTAGCTTCTTGACATAGTTTGAATGAGTGAAGTGCATAAGGCGCGTTCATAGCACATGCTCCCGTCTCTGTTTGTAGCTCAGTGGGAAGAGCGCCACGTACGTCCAGTTATGGCCAGAGAGTCGTGGAATCGAAACCAGCGCCGCCTATTTCTTTTTATAGACAACTGCGCTGACGCCAGCCCAAAGGCTGACGTGGCTAAAGAGACGCGCATGCGCAGTAGAGAGTGGAAGGCGGACAACGACAACAACGAGAGAGGGGAGGACACAGGCCCGAGCATGAAATGCTTCGCAACTGAAAAACTCCAGATATATTTAATATGGGGGCTCGAACACTCCGGCTTGGCCGGGAATGATTACGCGCCGGACGCTGCTTGAGGATTTTCTTCCGAGCGGGTAATCAACACACCTCTCACTCTCTTCGCTGATCGGGCAGGTATCGGCTCGTGTCCTTGAGAGACATCACTCACCACTACAGGCTTGAGCGCGCCCGCTTCCCCCAGCTCGTTCTAGACTCAGCAATTTTTAGTCCTTGCCTTGGCAACTTCTACAAACTCGTGCCCCAACCCGATGGCGTCAACCCAGTGCTATCCCGGGAAATATTCTGAAACGCGTCACCGGTGTATGCAGAGTGAAAACCTAGCGCACACGCTGTGGGCCTGTCCGCAGTAAAAGAAGTTAGGTTCAAACGCTAGTGAGCGATGGGAGTCCGTATTGCTCAGCTCGGACACAGCGGATCACGTCTGGGATATTCAGCTGCCCAACGACGCTGTCAGAGCTTAAGGACGCTCGGCTGACGCTTAAGATTGCTGGCCTTAACGCAATAAAGTTATTTCTCTCTCGAAAAAACATTCGTGTAAGTTCCAGACGTAGGTTTATGAAGATTTGTCGGACAATATAAACATAAATATGACAAAATATTTCGGAGAATGTTAGCCAGCAGTCTTTTTATTCTGCACATTTCATGCGTTTTTGACGTTCAGGAAATCAAGCAGCACAGGCTTCATTTCCTAATTAAAATTTCTAAAAACCATCTTTAATGTCGCTTATTGTGTGGCTGGCCCCACAATAAATGCTTCATTGACGTCTGGCTTGTGCAAGCAGAGGACGCCATATTTTTAGCCAAGGGGATGTTACTTGCAAATGATATTGCCGTTCAAGAAGAGTGTTCCTAATAAGTAGGAGGTGTTTATATGGTATACCGATAGAACATCACGTGACGAAAGGGCACGCGACAAACAAGCACCGACATAACAGCACGGCGTCAAAAGGGCACGCGACAAAACAGCACGCGACAGAACAGCACAGCGACAGAAAGTCACAGCGTCAAAAGCGCACACGACAGAGTTGCACAGCGACAAAACAGCACAGCGACAAAAGCGCACGCGACAGAATAGCACGGCGACAAAACAGCACACGACAAAACAGCACACTGCAAGCCCACAGCCCTGAAACAGTTGGGTGCGGTGGCGTTGTTAGGTAGTCTGACGTAGTGCACTGGCGGGGCAGGCTCGGGCCAGGTAGCACGCATTTTCTCGGGCCCGGGCCGGGCTCGGGCTGGAACCAAAATTTTTTTCGTGCCGTGCCAGCCCGAGCCACAAGTGCCGTCCCTGAGGCCCGGCAATCCTGGGCCGCAAATTATAAATTGTTGACAACAAAAACATTTTTGTTGCTCTTTCAGGTTAAGTGAGAAGTGAAGTGAAGTGAAAAATAAGTGAAGTGTAAATTCATTACGGCGCTGTTAACGGATATGATAAAAGACGATTGCGCTTACAAAACCTTTACATGAATAAAAAAATATCTTGGACCCATCAGCATAGTAGAAGAGCGTGGGCCAGAAAACGATGGCACTCTAGTCACACAGTACACCATGATTGCCTTTTCCCTTTTCTTTTCAAAACAAACACAAACCGAACAAGCGTGACCTAGACTTTTCGCTATGTGCAGAGTTTGAAGGACCAATTTTTGAAGCAGAGCCATGTTTGTTTCCGGGAAGAATTTTTCAAAACCATGAAAACAGGCAAAAAATAATAGAAGTGCGGATTACATATTGCTGCCAACGTAACTAGAGGAAAATACTAAAATGAAGTGGTGAAACCGGACGCATCGTTTGCTCAAACTTCAGCAAGTAATGGAACAGCGAAAGTTACAGTATCTGCTCAAGAATTGCAATATTACAAAAAATCACCCACTTGCTCCGAATCATATAAGGTATCCCCGGTGTGTCTTGATTTTGAAGACTGGCAAATGAAATGGCAAATGGAGTTCACGACTACTGAAAGAACAGTTTTTAAGTGAGGATATTGAAGTTGTACAAAGTTCGGTCTAAGTGTAATGGAAATTTAAATCCAAATTAGTGGCGTTCGCTTTGTGCTTACGCTTTTTAAGCTAATAGCAAACTTCTTCGCGTTCATGTTTATCATGTTTATAGCCCGTCGGAGAATGGAGGGCCTTTAGTAACAGTCTGGCGGGCTCGGGCTTGTTTTATGAAATTCTGCCGGGCTCGGCTCTGGCTCGGGCCCACATTTTAGAAGTTTTTCGGGCCCCGACCGGGCCCAGGCCCGTGCCGTGTGTCTATCGGGCAGGTTCGGGCCGGGCCGAGAAATTGCGGTCCAGGTAGTGCTCTAGTTAGGGCACAGCTCGCGCCCTGGACGGTCCAAAAAGACGAGCCCGGCCTGCCCCGCGGGCCGTGCTCGTGCCGGGAAGCACGAATTTTCTCGGGCCCGGGCCGGGCTTGGTCTTGCACGAAAACACTTTTTGGGACGAGCTGGCCTGGGCAGACCCTGAATCCTGGCAGTCGTGCGCCGCCAATTTAAAATGTTGACAACAAAAATTCGGCTGATTGATCGTTTGGGTGAAATGAAAACAAAAAAAAAAGCGAAGTGCTGTCAGTCTGTCGCCGTGGCGATGCTAAAAAATAACAAGATGACGTATTGCACTTAGAAAGCCTTCAAGCCAACAAAAGAAAGCGTATGGACTCCATCAGCATAGTGGGAGAAAACGGGTAAGAAAACGAAAGCACTCTGGTTGTAGATTACATGATTGTCTCTTTCCTCTGCTTTTCAAACTAAAAAAAAAGAACAAATGTGACCTGGACAATGCACTTTGTGCGAACCATACCACCAAAGATAAGCTAACGCACCCTTCGGTCTTTCTTAAAGCTTTTATACACATACCTTTTTGCTCATAAAGCGACTTTTTCAGTAGAAAACTGTGAGCATGGGAGGAACTTAGGTCAACTTGGGGAGACACCTGGTTCAAACCGACAACGAACCTTGGCAAATGAAATTGAGAGAAGTACAAGTTAAACTAGCTCTCGGCAGAGTGTGCTAGCATCAAAAACAAGTAGAAAAGACAGTTCTTTGAGAAACGAATTGAATTCAATGACAAAACGTGGAATATCTGTCTAAGAAATCCATAAATAAAAAAATTCACTTTTCTCAGCATCATTTAGGCTATCCTTATTGTGCTTTAAGTTCGAAGACTGTCGCAAATGCAGCGCCTGTTTTACCAAAATTTTTCGTAAAGATACATTTTTAGGTCAGGATATTTATGTTGTACATATATAGGTCTAAGTATGGGACATGTGTGACTTCAATATACTCCATCTATGCTTATCTTAGGCTAAGAAAACCAAGCTTTGAGGGCTCATGTTGGGAAATCATCGTACTAGCGGACACTAAACAGAGACAAAGGTAAAAGAGGTGACGAAACACACGCTAGAAATTCAACTCAGTTTATGCAACAGAAGCACGAAAAAAAGCCTATATGTACATGAAACGTGGAAAGGGTAAAAAACCAGTGAACACAAACCAAATAAAATAGAATCACACTCGCAATAGTATGATTTCCTTAGTTAGTAACCAACTCGCCCAACTTACGGCCTTAGTTGTCCTCATGTTGGGAGTCGGGCGGACTCGGGCTGAGCTTAAAAAACTGCGCGGGCTCGGGTTTCTTTTAATAAATGCTGTTGAGCTCGGGCTGCGCACGAGCTTTGACTTAATGTTTTGTTGGGCTCGGGCCTGGCCTTGGCCGTGATTCTACCAGGCGGGGTCGCACCGGGCCTAGAAATTCCGGCCCCCGCGCTGCTCTAGTCTCTATCATCCAAGGATTACTGCTCTCTCCCACTCGACCAGCGAATTACGCGGTCGTTTGAGGCACGCGTTCGCTCAATTTGTTTTTTTTTTCAACACTTGAATTCACGGGTATGACAGGGGCACGCGCGCCGGCTCAAACAGCGGCCGTGTTGATTTCCTTGCACCATACGTTCACCGGTACTACACCACACCCGGTTGCGGAAAAGATGGTTCCGAAAAAAATGGTTCTGGAACAAATGGCCCCAGAACAAATAGTCCATGAATTACTGGTCCCAACTTCAGAGTAGGAAAAAATTGTACCACCACTACTGCACCTATGCATGAGCGCCCCTATGAGGGAAGGAGGGAGGGGTCAGTGTATTTATATTGATATGTCTGAATTTGTGCACAATGTATTTTGCATCTGTCTACATACAGGGTGATCAAAGTTAAGTCGACATTTATTTTTAAAGTTAGGCGCTCAGATGCACGTGGAGACCACCGCTACAGTGAGGTTATGCGCCAAGGGGGAAACATAGTGAGGTGGTAACTACAGATGTCCGTGGATTGATTAACTTAAATTGATTAATTACCCTTTTAGCGGCTGCAGTAAGCAGGCATGTTTGTATAAAAAATTTAGTGGCAATCATGTTTCCAAGCCGTTTCATTTGGCAGAATTCTTTTAGCGTTTTCGTACTGAGATGTCGAACCATGACGTTTAATCACCGTTCGCATGATTACGCATGCATGACAGTAGAGGGTGGTTTTAACACAAAATTAAACGTCTAATTAAAAAAACCTGTCGACGTAACTTTAATCACTCCCTATATTATATTTGCTAAGGCTGAATTTACTTGCGTTAAATGCTGCATACACATTTGTCGTAGTACGTCCCTCCTGAAATGTTCCCTATATACGGAATCATGGGAATACGGAGTACGTTCCCAGAATAACACAAAGCCGGCAAAAAACAAGAAAGATTTTTGAGACGCACATAAAAATGAAACAGTGCATGCCTATTGAAAAATTTGACACCTGTTTTAAGTCCGTCTGATCACTAGAACCGCGAAATCATTGTCCGTATGAATTCCGTGTATACGGAGTATACGGAAATCATACGGAGCGGGATTTTGCCTAATATTTAAGATAAAAACACGAAAACTGTGCCAAACGTTCATATTGTGCGAGATCATATAATTCCCGTGTTTGTGGAAATAATATCTCCATTCATTACGCTTGGGGGTGTAACACTCCGTATGAACTCCGTATTCTCATAATTCCGTATATACGGAACTTTTCAGTAGGGGTGTATGTTCTCCCGTGCTTCTTTTGCTTTGTAGTTCTGTTTATTAAAGCTTGTGGCGCGAGTCCCACTTGAGCCTGTACGGGGAGTGGGTCTAGGCCCACTCGTCATAAGTCCACTCGTCATGGGCCAACTCGTCACAGGTAAACTGGCCAGGAATGCCATCTCGTCACAGGGCATTTCGTACGAAGAATTCTCGTATCACCGAAATATTCGTCACAAGGAAAACTCGCATTACGAGCATCTTTTGGGACGTTGAAGCGACCTTTCCGCCTGCTATACGTTGCCCATAAATGATGTATGCAAGCGAGTGTGCTCTCAAAATGTTTGACGTAGGCAGTTAGGCAAGTATGCTGTCATACCGAGTTAAGTATATTAAAATGATAATTGCATTCGAATTAGTATAAAATAGCACGCAGAAAAGGTAAAAAATTAAAGCTCACTAGATATGACGTTTTGCTGTTGAGCCCGAGGAGGCAGGTTCGATTGCGGCGGCGGCTTCTCTGATGGAGGCGAAAAGCGAAAACGCCCGTGTTTTTGAGATTTCGGCTCACGCACATTGAAAATCCCCAGGTTGTCAAAATGGATTCTGAGCCCTCCACTACGGCGCACCTCATCGCCTGCGTAGCTTGGGTGCGTTAAACACCCACAATTAATGAAATAATCAAATAAACAATTACAAACCTGATGCAACGCGCGGTGGTGTGTCCTTCAGTGTTTACATATAAAAAAAATACTCCAGCTTAGCTATTTTTCGAGCCTTGCGGGAGTTATTTTTTATTGTTTTTTTTATTCGCAGACTGAAAGTGGGGTGCGGGTTGTATGCAAGGGCAGGTTATAAGCTCGAAAATACGGAAGTAGGAAGTACACCACCCAACAACAATGCCGATCAGCACTTGAAGAAGTGCAAGTCGCGCTGACCTCACCCCTACTCCCCCCCCCCCCGCTTCCTCCCCCCCCCCCGAAGTAAACAAAACAGCTCTTTATGCACACCTGCTGGTCGCACAGATCTCCCCATGCCCCCTAAACAGCCGTAACGAATTTACCATTGTAGAAACCAGCCTCAAAGAGGCTTTGAACGCCATTTTCCGGTCAGGACTTCTAGGCTTTTGTTCACACGGCCGCGGTGTAACGAAATCCACGCGACGAAAAGGCGCCTTGCACGAGAGTTGCTATCTCGAGATGGCACTGTACCAAAAGGCTGGTCTGACGAGTTGGCCTATGGCGAGAGAGAGAGAGAGAAAATGACTTTATTTACAGTAGCCCTGCTCCAGGGGGATCACCGCACAGGGTTCCGCCCTGGTCGTGAAGGCAAGAGCTGGAGCACTATCTAGCCCCCGGAGCGTGACCGGGCGGGGCACGAGGGACGACCCGGCCATCACTAGGACGTTCGGCGCCCGTCTCGGCCCGCCGCTGTCTGCTCAGGGCTGTCACCAGCAGCTGGACCACCGTTCGTTGTTCGAGAAGGTTCGTGGACACCAACCCAGAGTTTATCCTCTCGGGTAGAGTCTGTGGGTATCCTCGACCTTCGTGTTCATTACACCCCCACAACACATGTGGCAGATCTGCCAGCACTGCACAACACACACTGCACGTTGCCGACGCGTAATGTCCGGGCCGCACATGTCTCGCCAGCGCGGGAGTAAGCACTGTGCCTGTCTGAAGCCTACGAAGATGGACTTCTTCTTCTCTGGAGAGACGGTGATGCGGCCGAGCCATGCTTCGACGCTGCTCTCTGTACCATACGAGCAAGTCACTATAATTAGTGATTGGGCAGGGATCTGTCGCCGGAAGTTGTCGAGACGGCGGAGTGCCGGCTGCACGGTGCGTGAGCTCGCGTGCAGTCGAGTCTGCCTCTTCGTTCCGGTTAGGCCAGCCGCCTACTGTGGCGCCCATGTGTGCTGGAAACCATCTGATGTAGATTTTCGGGCCAGCGACAGCGGTGGCTGATGACCTACTTCCTCCAGGTAGTAGGGCTCGCGCCGTCTGACCGACATAACCCTTACCGAAGTTAGCCACGGCACTCATCGAGTCGCTCAAGATAGTGACCGTGTTGTGCTTGCTGCAGCCGATCGCAAGCGCAATTGCCGCCTCCTCCGCGCGGATGGCCTCTTGCGTTCGGACACTTGCCGCAGTAACGCATTCTCCATCGCTAGCGCGGATGACCGCCAGTGTGTATGCTCCACCCGGCGTTGAGTATCTTGCCGCATCGACGTAATACGCCTCTGCGTCCGTTTCGTGCGCCAGTGCCAAAGCTCTGGCCCTGGCCCGTCTGCGTTCCTTGTTTTCCTCCGGATGCATGCTTCGGGGTAACGGGTAGACTGTGACCCTCCGAGCCACCTCGCCCACGTGTTGTAGTCCGTCCTGCAAGGCCTCCGCCTGCAGCTGCGCGATGCGGGCTCTGTGCAACACGGCTCTGCCGGTTTTGGTCGTGCCAAGGCGGTTGATCGGGGATATTCGTTGCGCCTCCCCAATTTCCTCAAGTGTATTGCAGACGCCCAACTCGGCGAAGGCTGCATTGCTGGTTCCTGGGAAGAGTCCCATGATTGTTTTGTATGCTTTGCGTATGGCCGCGTTGATGCGTGCGGTCTCATGTTGGAGCCAGCGATGAAAGGCTCCCACGTAGGTGACGTGACTGACGATGAAAGAGTGGGCCAACTTGAGCAGGTTTTTCTCTCTCATACCCGTCCTGCTCGTGGTCACCTGCTTTACCAGTCGCGTGGCAATACCGATTTTGCTCACCAGGCGGCTAGTCGCTGTGGGATTGCCGGGTCCTCGATCTACGTGCATCCCGAGTATTCTTAGCTGTTTGACGTGCGGAATGATTCCCCCGTCTCTCGTCTTGATGGTTATCTCGGCGGCTTGTCTCTCTATATCCTTCCTCCAGTGCCCCGGCGGGGGCAACACCAGAAGCTCAGACTTCTGCGGCGCGCATTGTAACCCAGTGCCGTCCAGCTGGCGTTCTATGACCTTTACCGCTTCTTGCAGTCTGTCTTGAACGTGCCCAAGAGGTCCGCCTGCCGTCCATAGGGTAACATCATCCGCATATATCGTGTGGTGCACCTGCGGGAGTTTCGCGAGGCTTTCCGCAACCGGTATCATCACCAGATTAAAGAGTAGAGGTGAGATTACCGCCCCTTGCGGGGTCCCCTTGCTACCTAGCTTCCTTTCCGGAAGTTGTAGATGACCAGCCTGAAGCTGCGCCGTCCTGCCCGTAAGGAAGTCGCGAATGTAGTTGTATGTCCTTCTTCCCAGGTTGAGTCGTTCGACTTGCTTCAAGACGGCGGCGTGTGACACGTTATCGAACGCGCTCTTCACGTCCAGTCCCAGTATAGCGCGACAGTCGACTCTACTGGGATCGTCCAATATGTCTTTCTGGATTAGTAACATGGCATCCTGAGTGCACAGTCCGTTGCGGAACCCAATCATGGAGTCCGGATAGGTATTGGTCGTCTCGAGATGGCGCTGCCATCTATTGTTCAACACATGTTCAAGAACTTTTCCCACGCACGAGGTAAGGGAGATAGGCCTGAGGTTTTCCAAGTTAGGAGGCTTGCCCGGTTTGGGTATCAACACCGTCCGGGCCTGCTTCCATTGCCTCGGGATCTGACCGGCTCGCCAGCACTTATTGTAGTATGCAGTGAGCTTCGTTACCTCGTAATCTCCGAGGTTTCGGAGGGCCTTGTTGTGCACCCCGTCAGGGCCGGCCGCCGACTTGCAATTGAGCGCCGCCAGGGCACATCTGACCTCGTGCTCCTCAATGTCCGCGTCTAGCGCCGAGTTGTCCTCCCCCGCATACTCCGGATGATCTTGAGCCTGCGTCTCTGGGAGGTACTTGTCATTGAGGTAGTTGCAGACCTCTCGCTCCCCCTTCTGTTTGACGGCCGTCTGCAGGATTTGTGCCAATCTGTGGTGCTGGTACGATTTACTCTTCGTCTCATCTCTAATATGCCGAAAGAGTTGCCAGGTGCGGCTGGTGTGTAGCCGCCCATCGGCTTCTCTGCATATTGCGTCCCACTGCTGTCTGCAAAGCTTCCGGCTGTACGACTCTATTTCTTTTCCAAGTCGTGCAACCCGTCTGCGCAGGTTTCTATTCGTTCTGTTCCTTCTCCACGGCCTCTGGATGGATTGCCATGCCTCGATAAGATGAGCCAGCTTTGTATCGACGGTCGAGACCTCCGTGTCCGTTTCTATTTCAGTACTGGCTTCCTTGACCATGGTTACTATGTCTTTCGTCCAGTCTTCGACGTCTGTTATCTCTTCATTCCGCGTTCCCTTATTGCGAAAGGCATTCCAATCTATTAACTGGTGCTTGTTGCGTGATCGTTGTCCCGTTATTCCTCGAACTCGTAGCGTTACTTCTATAATGAAATGGTCGCTTCCTAAGTTGTCTCCGGTGTTCCTCCACCTCACTTCCTCCTCGACGGGGAGGTGTATAAAGGCGAGGTCCGGCGTTGTGTCCCGTGCAGTGGACGTTCCTAAGCGCGACGGATAGCATGGGTCTGTTAGGAGTTGGAAACCCGCTGCGGCGGCTTCGTCCAAAAGGTTGTCCCCTTTAGCCGTAGTACGCGGGTAGCCGAGTTCCTTGTGAGGTGCATTGAAATCTCCGGCCACGATGCAACGGGTTTGCGCTGCGCGCCTCGAGATATTCTGGAAGTAGGCTTTGAACCTCTGTCCTCTGTGTTGAGGATTACTGTACGTGTTAACAATGGTTACTGGAATTCGTTTGCTTTTTCCCAGGGACAATTCCACCGCACAAGCTTCTAATGCCGAATTCTGGTTGAACGATAGATCCACGGGGATGAAATTTATACCCTTTTTAACAAATATACACACTCCCTGCGCCGCTCCCTTGCCCGCGGCTCTGCTGCTGGGCGGCGACGCGTGCGCCCGGTAGCCGAGGAGCTTGGGTACGTCCTCCGTATGAGTTTCCTGAATTAATATAACGTCTGGCGGGTCCGTCATGGCTTGAACGACTTGTTGCAGTACGGCTCGTCGGCAGCGGTAGCCGTTGGCATTCCAATGCCAGACCTTGAGCTGTTTATACTGTCTGGCCATGTTTGGTGCTCAATTCAGTGACTACTCGCGTGACCTGCGCGAGTTGGTCCTTGATGAATTGCTTGAATTCAGCAAATTCTTGCTGTAACTTAGTGAGTCCCTGCTCCATGCCGTTCATCCTCTCGCACAACGATCGGACTTGATTGGAGACTTTATCAATCCGTTTTCCTTGCTTGTGGATCCGCGTCCCGTAGTTGATGCCGTCGTCTTCGGGGCGGCGTTCGTCATCGGCGTTGCTCGTCACACTAGCGGCATCGTCCACCATGCCGGAGTCGTCTTCCACCGCCGCGGGAGTTTCGACGGCACGTTTACGCATCTTCTTGCTCAACGGTTGTAGGGGCTCCGTTGTTCCAACCCATGGCGGTGTAAGGCTGGCCGGTCGTGGAACGTTCCCGAGTTGCCAGCCCGTACCCTCCTTTGGCGCCATGGTCGTCTGCTGTGTCGACGCTAGCCTGTATCGCTCGAGCATCTCTCCCTGTTTCTTCACCGTTTCGATGAGTTGCTTCACCATCCCGCGAGTTCTGCGATCTCCTCGTTGTCCGTGTTCGACGACGCGGGGGGAGCCTTCCCGTTCCCGCCGTTCGCCATCTTATCTGCACCGTTTTCCGGAGTGATTCGCCGTCGTTTCCCTGCGGCCATCTGCGCCCAGGTGCTGCGGCCACGTGAATGGCTGCGCTCCCTCTCCCTGCTCTTTCCTCTGCTCTGACTGCGGCTGGCCTTTCGTGAGCGGCCGAGCTGCTGCTCTTGCTTCTGTTGTTTATCGCCGAGCCTTGGAAATTCTCCTCCTCCGGGAAAGAAAAGTCGAACTTTCGATTTTGCTGTCTCCGCTTTTTGCTGCGCTATTTTGTGCTCGCGCTCCCGCTGCCTGACGACAAACGGGGTCTTGAATTTATTGGGGCAGCTGCCCGTGCCTGAAGCATGTGGCCCTCCACAAAGCTTGCAAGGGGGCTTACAAGCGGCTTCATGATCCGGCTCCGGGTTTGCCGTCCCGCAGGCGAAACACACTTTAATCTCCGGACAGACGTCCTTTCTGTGTCCAACTTGGCCGCAGGTGTAGCACACTTCTCTGTGCTGTCGGTACAGGCGGCATCTTGTCATGTAACCGGCAAAGTTGACGTGGCTTGTTATCCGCTGACCTTCAAAGAGAACGACGACCGCTCTGGATTCTCCGATTCGGTGCGCCTCAATTGCTGTCGGATTGCCTCCGTGGATCACACATTCCTTGATGTCCGCTTGGGTATATGTGGGCGATATGTTATAAATTATGCCCTTGACGGTGTTGTCCGGCGCCGCACGATATGCAAACACCTCGTACTTCTTTCCACGCATGTTAAGTTCCCTGACGTTGGAATACGCCTGTGCCCTGACTAGGCACGGCGTGCTCACAACCAGGATGTTCTGCCCCGGATTGGGATACGTGATATCCTGCCTGAAGGTGCTCAGGTCTATCTTGGCTGCCGTGGCTAGAGCCCTGTTAAACTCCAGCGGCTCCACTTCTCTTATGGCGAGGCCCCCGCGAGGCCTAATGATAATTTTCTCGGTTTCCGCCGGCATGCGCGGCATTCTTGCCGTTCTTGCGAAGGTACGATTAACTTTTTGGGCAAACTGGGCCCTGGTAAGGTTAGACCCTTTAGCTTGCTTACCGGCATTTGGCTTGACCTGCTGCTTGTCGGCTGCCGAGACCGGTGTTCGCTCCTTCGGACGACCCCGGCGAGTGACCACAGTCCACCCGGCGCACTGCACCGTCGATTCGTCGTCGCCCGCGGTCAGCGTCCCGCGTGCACCTTGTTCACCATCGTCCGTAGACACTTCCATGTTCACCGACGCCCGAGGGGCCTCACCGTCGATGACCGACGCAGCTCCCGGCGTTCCGGCGAGGAGGGTGGTGTCCGTCGCGACTGCCGAGGCCGACGCTGGGCCTAACCGCCGGCCCGTTAGGGCTAGCTGCCGCTCGGCCACGTTGAAACTTCAGACTGGCGTAAAACACCGAAAATAGGGAAGATTCCCAAAATTCTTTCACCGGACGGTGCCGGTGATCGAACTGAAAAGGTACGTACACTTTTAGAAGAATGGGCGAATTTCTTCCGCATTAAATAGCAATATTTCACGGAGCCGAGGTGAAACACGTGCGCACTCGGCGACCGCTCGCCTGGCCTATGGCGAGTTTTCCGGTGACGAGTGGGCTCGTTCCCGCGGGGAGCCTATGTACAGTGGCAGTAATATTTAGGTTTTGTGAAGTATCGAAACTGTGAGTGGTCCGGCACTGCTGAATATCAGGCAACATAGAGCTGTACTACTGCATCATGCTCGCCGATTAATCGCTATTTCAAGAAAGAATTTTACACGATGAATGGTCTGTTCCGTTAGCTAAGCTGCGTAACGGCGCTCTCCATCTGAACGGCTTGGATATCTGCAGTTAAGATCAAGCGAAGCGGCGCTAATAAAGATTTTGGACCTTGATAATTTGGCAGCTTGCAGTTTAGATACTTTTGTTTTTCTCTAAAAATATGCAATGTAGCTATTAATACGCCTCGTATGTTGCTGCAAGGTTTAGAAGACCGCTGCTAACACGATTTTTTAATTTGGCCGGCGTGTTGTGCGAGCGTATCAATTGCTAAGGGCAGCAGGTGAGCTCATCGAAACTGTTTACCCACCATCAACAACAAAATTTATTGTTTGGAATTGCATTTGAGCACAAACATATGCAGTTTATTTGCGTAACTACGAAAACATGTATTCGCTGGTCTTTCTGGCTGCTCTACTTTCCCAGCAATTGCGAGACACAAAGACAGTCACTTGTCATGGTTCAATGAAAAGTCAACGATTGATGCAAGTTGATGCACCACGCCGCCAGACTTGCCTTTTTGGGACGCCCTTTGAAAAGCGAGATCAAACAGGAAGGAGCGGGCGGGGGAGTTTAGGTTGTTCGCTTCGGTAGAATATTTCTTTTGCTTGAGCTGGCCCTTATTGCCCTCTTTAGAAGAAATTTTCCATGGTGGTGAATGTCGTGATAGACACGTTGGACCATCGGCACAGCCGATGGTGCGCGAGATGGTCGTAATCAGGCATGCCCATGTCTCTGAACTCTGCCTGTCACCAACCTCTCTTACTCGCGGCGGCTGCTCGCGACAGGTGCGCCTTCCTAGAACACTGCCGGATTTAAAAACTCTTTTCCTGAGTGAGAAAGGAGCGCGGATTCTGGCCGTTCCTAAACTTAGGGGCTGTTAGCGTAGTTGCTGTGACAAGGAAAACCTCGCAGAGGGGTGGGGCGAACAAGCGAAAATATATAAAGCAGATGTGGCGGTTTCATAGTTATAATAGCGTAAATAGAAAGAAATTGTGCTGAATTTTAGTAAATACAAAATAAATAACAAATATTACGAAAGAAAAAAAAGTAAAAGTATTACGAACAACTAGAGAAATAAAAATTTATTTTCAAACATCTACAACAAAGAACGAAATAAAAAGCCGGAAAATAAAGGCGGAAACACAAATACAAAATATCAAGAAACAGGCCAACTGTGTTACGCCATGCATTTGCATTTGAGCATAAACGCATACTAAAATGAGGCGATGGTTTACTTACAGTTTTTGTTACAGAAGGCGACACAACACTTCAGCAAGATGCAGCAAATTTAAACAAAGAGCCAACGTAAGGTTTTGTGGAATCATTTTGCCCGAAGAGGTGCCCGGGACCATTTGTTCCGGAGCCATAAGTTCCGGGACCATATCTTTCTACTTTGAAGTTCGGGCCATTTGTTCCGGAACCATTTGTTCCTGCACCTCTACCACGGCCAGACGGGGCTGGGAAGTGTCCGTGCACCAGAATGTCCGTGCATCGAAATGTCAGCACCGAAACGTGCTGCACCGAAATGTCCTACACCGAAACGGTCGGATCCCTGTGTAGGACATTTCGGTGCAAGACATTCTCGGTCCACAGATATATCGGTGTACGGACATATCGGTCCACGGACATATCGGTCAACGGACATTTCAATGCACAGACATTTTGGTGTGCAAAGTTTTCGGCGACCAAATTATCGGGTGCTTGTTCCTTTGAAAAGCCGTTTTTTTATTTCCGCATAACGGGAGTTATGAACAGCAATCTGGTGAAGTGATTTCAGTTTTATGTTGATGCTCTGTTTGATTTTCGCCAGTTATTTTTGCAAATCGAGCATTTGTATATTTTGGTTTTAAAATTCATTCAAGGAACACCTGTCATGCAGCCAACTGATCGAATTCCTTTGTACACGTTTGTTTATATAGAAGTCGTTATTTATATACGCTCTTTTTTTACGGCAAGCAAATCAGCTAAGGCTTTTGGGCGGAGTTCACTACAGTATAATGCATTCTTGATAATATTTGCTGAAAATAAAAGGCACTCTCCCTTTACAAACAAGGCACTCTCCCTTTACCGAACAAACCATTTTCCACCTGTTCAAATTTGCGCTATAAAACAATGATCTAGGACTCGGAGTAGTCAATGGTGAAGATGCGGAAAAAAGTTAGGAAGGCTAATTAGGTTTCATGTTTTTGTATACAATAAAATCCAGATATAAGATTTTTCTTATAATAATCTGGTACAATTTGGAAACTAGCGTTACATGAATTGTGTCTTTCCAGTGCCGAAAAAGAACACTGCTGTTGATAGCGTGTTTATGTCAAATGGTTATTGTGAACTTTATTGTACCGCAAAAAAGACTCACCGGGTATTCCTGAAACTATCCGAAGTTGATTTCATGAGCCACTTGGCAATAAGGTTGTAAAGAAAACGTCAATACAACCTTTAAAACAATGTCGCTAATGTCTATTCTGTTGTGTAAAGCAAGGCATAACGTTACACTGCTCACATTCATCTGGAAAAATTTTGTAAACACGCTGAGATGTACGAGAAGTTTTATTTGTAGTCGGGCAAGAGAATGTTTAGGCTGACTGAGAATAAACTAAAATACTTTGGCAATACCTACGCTAGGAGGTACTGTGCGTGGGCATCCATGTTAAAACAATGCACATGATGTGGTCTACTCAAATGCCTGGATGTATGCCTGGCAAAGCAGCCATTGTCTCTCCTATGTTGGCTCACGCCAAGCTCGGGCTTAAGCTGTAGGGTACTAGAATCTTTCTGCAGCCTCTAGGTTCTGCTCAAACGAAGCAGTGGTGCTGCGTTATACTTTATTATTGTCTTATTGTTGTATATTGCCCGGTGTCAATATAATAAGCATAATTATCAGCATCACCGTTTACAGTAAGAAATAGCTAAATATTTTTCCCAAGTTGACAATAGTGGGAAAAAAACATACGGCCTCTCACATCTATCATTTTGTATGGCACTGCTGCTCTAAAGTAATTCTGAAATGGTTCACCCGAATTGACATCAGCCAATTACCTTCTGCAGAGCGTCTTGAAAGCTTCAATTGCTACTTATACATGTGGCTATGGCATGGTTATGTCTTATGCAGTCGTAAGCACGCAGTGTTCAATTCAACTGCTCTGTCAGGCATAACCAGACGTTTTCCTTTACAACACGGTCGAGATCTGCCGGTCTGAAACATTTGCTGTTTGGTTCAGTATTGCAGCATGTGTTTAGTGGATTCTGTTGTGTGATTCGGCAGTAGCATTCTCGCTAGCCCGGCATGCCAGCCCGGCACGTGTATTTCCAGACGCTTCGCTGCAGAGAGTACCCGCGTGACATGTCGGTTCGCGCTATAAAAAACGGTAATTAAACGTCGTCATTGTCTGCGCCCCAAACACACAGCGAGCTAGAACGCACCAAAGCACTAATTTTAACAAAAACAACTCTTAGATGTGTGTTTAGAAAGAGAAATAAATTTAGAAAAAAAGGTATGCACTGAACAAATTAGAACATACACCTTCGGGGGCTCGACCAAAGCAGTGAGCGCCGGTATTTATTATTGTACATCGATGCCACAAATCCCGAACGGTGTGTTTTTTTTAGCAGGTGCACAAAAGAATAGGGGGCGGAGTGACGCTACACATCCCACGTCGGGGTTCTACGCAGAAAAGCGTTAGGAAACACGTTGCCCGGCACTCTCCTGTGCACGCAGTTTTTGTAGGTCATAGCAGACGAAAGGAGAGCTTGCTGTTTCCTTCTGCCGTGTATAGAGAAACGGTGACCACACCCTTAACAGCAGCAAAAAGATTGACTGCATTCAAACTGAGTGGAACGACAACGCTAGATTAGCGTCCGTAAGTGCTTCAACAACTAGAAGCGATTACAGAAAGTTTTTTGCTCTGACCTTATTATGTGCAAACTCATATTTCTCTTTATCTGCCTGTTGCTTTTTCTTCTGAAGACCAAACTCTGTTTCCGTCATTGAACACCCTGTTTCGTTTCCCTTATTGTTCTGGCATTGGTTTGGTGACATAGTTTAGTGGTCGCGATTTTCCAGTGTGAACCAAAGAATTTGTTGAATGCGACAGGCGGACGTGGTGCTACGTTACCATGTTTCTGTGCATGTCAACATATTTGGAAACCATGCACCATTTCTTTGATTGTGACACAAAAACCATTTTTAATTTTAAAATTATTAAACGCTGAAAATATCCTTTACGTATAAATATCAAAGAAACCTATTAGGGTTCCTAAAAAATTAGCTTTCATCTTTTATTGATGAAGTTTTATAATATTCAACGTGGTAATAGCTTGGCGAAGTGGTCCTGCTGTTTTCAGCGCACCCCGAACAATAGAAAATGAAATAGAGAGAAGGACGAAGGTTTGGAAAAAAATTCTGCATGAGAAAGACACATGATGAGTCGTTGAATGCAAATTCAATGCGGAGTATTATGACCGACTTTGTTGTGGCCATCTCGGGCGAAGTGTAATAGACACGACATTCGTCCGGGGTCCGCATACGCCGCTGTCGAAATGAGTGGAGTTACAGTTCAGTGCGGCGTTGAAACGTTGTTGGAATTCGTCGAGAAGAAAAACCATCTGAAATACTTTAATGCTTCTGGGAACAACTTGTTCTTCTTACCTTTTCTTACTCATCTGTTTACTGTTAAAACTTTTTTGTAAACAAAATGTCGCTCTGAAGAAAGGTAAAATGTCACAATAGGTGCTACACGGGCAATAATTGCTTGATAAATTTGTGCAGTCACGTAGAGCTTGTATGCGCATAATCCTGTTTTTAAATGTAGAGCATTTCTTTACCTCACGATGTCACCCGTTCTAGTTGTCCATCGTAGTCCGCACCCCTCCCCCTTTACTATAAAAAAATACTTACCGGCGCCTGGTTTCGATCCCACGACCCTGCGGGTGGAACGCAAGGTACATGGTGCTCTACCCACTGCGCCACAAAGCCGGGACAGAATGGAGGGCTACGAACGCGCCCTGAATCAAATCAAATCAAATCAAAATCAAATTTATTTTTGAGAACAGGTATACAAGCATATTAATATACAGAAGAGGGTCCCAGAGTCCGCAGACTGTAACGGGACCCTCTATACAAACGCACAAAGTAAGTTTGTCGGAGCAGTCATTAAGAAATAAACATGAGCAAACCTACAGAAGAGAGAAGAGAAGTACACATAACTGCATAGTATTATGATTAGCAAACATTGGTTTAAACTAAGTTACATATAAATGCACAATATTTGAAGCAACAAAACACAATGGAGTGCAAAGCCATAAATGTAGACGTATAGACAAGTGAATGGCAATAATAACAAAAAAAATACAGTGGAAGTCCATACTTGAAGTTAATTACAACAAAAAATTTTTCAAGGAAATTTTAAAGCTTGTTATAGACGATAATGATTTTACAGCAAAAGGGAGGCTATTCCAAAATGATATTGCAGCGAAGCAAGAAGTTTTCTTGCCGTAATTAGTATGTACAGTTGGTAATAAGAAGTTGTTATTTGCGGCAAACCTGGTGAAATTTTTAGTCCTTAAACTATTGAGATCAATGGAATCGTATGAAATATAACTGTGAAGTAACTTGTAAAAAAAGAGGCCTAAATTGTAGTGAAATAAATTGTTTACAGATAAAATTTTATTCTCATGAAGCAGAGCAGAAGCTGAGGAATGATGTCAACTGCGAGTGATAATGCGAATACATTGATTTTGAATGTGTTGAACTGATGAAACGTGGGAAGAGTAGGAGTTACCCCAACAGGCAATGCCATAATTAATATGACTGTGAACGAAAGCAAAATACAGTGATAATAGTGCTGGATGTGGAAAAAAGGGTCTTGCCTTTAACAATGCACGGATACCAAATGCGGTTTTTTGTTTAAGATGAGAGAAATGAAAACAAAACGTGAGACTAGGGTCGAGCACAATGCCAAGAAATGTGGCGTGGTCACATGGAGCAATGGGGTAAGTTCCGAGCATTAGGTCGGGGACGATTGTGACCTGTTTCTTAGAAGTCCTGAAAATCATAAATTTTGTTTTTTCCGGGTTAATAAATAAGTAATTGTCATGACACCACTTAACGACGCTATTGAGCGCGGTATTTAATTTCGAGGTGAGAGAAATTATTGATTTATCAGATGAAGATATCGTGGTGTCATCTGCATATAATACGCAATGAAAAGATTGAAGTAAGTTAGGAAGGTCATTAATATATAAATTGAAGAGCAGGGGACCTAAAATAGAACCCTGGGATACACCTTGGTTAAATGTTTTAGTTTCAGAAAAAGTATCCGCTACATATACTATAAACTGTCTGTTGAATAGATAGCTTTTTAGGAATGTTAGTGCTGGCCCTGTTACCCCGTATGTTTCTAATTTCTGGAACAAAACATCGTGATTGATCGTGTCAAAGGCTTTGCTGAAATCTAAAAAAACTGAACCCACAAAATTCCCACTGTCAATAGATTTTTTTATGTAGTCAGTTAAGGAAAGCAAAGCTAGGTTAGTTGAACGCCCTGATCTGAAACCAAACTGGCATTCATTCAAGAGATTAAATTTAGATAAATAGGTGTTAAGACGTTTAGCAAATAAGTGCTCAATTATTTTACTAAATGTGGGAAGAATTGAAATTGGACGATAATTGGAGATTATTAGTCGGTCGCCTTTTTTGAATACAGGTATGACCTTTGCTTTTTTGAGAAAGGAAGGAAAAACACCAGACTTGAAGATAAGGTTGATTATGTTAGTGAGTGTGTCAGAGATGAAATGTGCCACCAATTTTAAATGACGTATGGAAATCGTACCAATGCCAGCACTTGTATTATTGAGCGAAGAAATCGTGGCGAATACTTCGTTCGCTGTGACAGGGAAAAGGAAAAATGACTGGCTAGCACGCCGGATGTTGTGACGCACGTTTGTATTCTGACAGGTTTGGGTATAGCTGGAGGCAAAATAATCGCTAAAAGCATTAGCAATGTGAATGGGTTGGTTCAGATTTATGCCATTATGAGTAATTTTGGATACAGCAACGTTATTTTTGGTTGTACTAAGGAAGGCATTTAGTAGGTTCCATTGTTGTTTTGGGTTGTTTTTATTTTTAGCAAATTCGTTTTCGTAGTAACGTTTCTTCGCCTGTTTTAGTAGAAGGTTTAAAAGAGAGCAGTACCTTTTATAACGCCGAGCGAGGCTGGAATTAAAAGGCTGTCTTTTTGTTTTCCTGTACAGGTTATGTTTTTTTCTTATAATTTTTAAAAGCCCCCTTGTCATCCAAGGGTTACCCGGGTATTTATATTTCTTCTTGCATTTTACAGTGATTGTATTCAAAGTTACAGCTCTTACAAATAATGAAGAAAACTCTTTCAGAGCTTCCTCAGCCTCACACACGGAATTAACAGTCGCCCAGTTAGTTACGCTAATGGTTTGAATGAATTTGTCAGAGTCGAATAGTGATGTGAAGTAGGTAGTGTTTCTACACGAAGCTTCAGTGTTGAAGGTAAGAAAAATGGGGAAATGATCGGTTACGTCTACATCAACAACCGCGGACTGAGGAGCAGGTGATATGTTGCATAACGCGTGGTCTATGAGCGTTCGCGTTCCCTGTGGCGTGCATCTAGTAGGGACATTAATCAAAGATTCAAAACCAAACCCTGAAAAGCAATCAGTGTAAGTAGAGCATAAGTTAGCTTCGGTGTCGAGCAAGTTGATATTTATATCACCTACTAAGAGAACATCCTTATTTTCAGCAGTTAATTTAGTGAGGATAGCCTCCAGACAAAGCAAAAAATCAGTAGTAGAAGACGATGGCGAACGATAAATGCAGCCGAGGACGAAGTTTTTATTGTTGTGTGACAGGAATGTCCGATCGACTTCGATCCAAACTGATTCGCAGAGGTTAGCGTTTAATGAGAGATCATGTCTGCGCATGTACGAGACGTCACTAGAGATGAAAATTGCTGTGCCCCTGTGACTATCTGACATGCGATGGCAGTACTCTGTTTGGTATGACGGAAAAGCATACATACTGCCGTCAGAATCTGAAAGCCACGTTTCAGAAATACAAATGAAAGTGAAAGAATGGCTCAGCGATGGGATAAAGTTATTGATTGTGTCAAAATTTTTGCGGAGGCTCCGCGCATTAAACTGGATCAATGAGCGATTATGATTTGAAAGACGGGATTTTGCTTCAACAGGTGATAAAGCCATTGGTATAAACTGCGCAGACAGGGGTCAGACGAGAAGTGTTCAAGTATAAATTACTGAAACACGGCAGGTCGTTTTCTGTGGCAATCCCATAAACTTTGCTATCCTCTGTTTTGCGGGCCTTGATACGGCAATTGTCGGTCCACAAAAATCGCCAGCTGAATTCCTTCTTGAGTACCAGTGCTTTAGCAAAAAGTTTCTTGTTTTCGGGGGTTAGGTGGTCGTTCAAAAAAACGGGAACCTGGGCATCACCGGAGAAGCCAATATCATTTGTGTTGAGCCTTGCCTTGCGCGCCTTTTTCACAAAGTCGTTTTTCTTGTCACGTGAAACGAACCGAGCGATGATGTTTTTTTCATTCTTGTTTTTCGACATGGTTGGGACGCGGTGGATGACATCGATTTCAGATGGCTGAACAGGGCACTCAATAGCGTCGCACACACTCTGCAAAATGGCATTCCAGTCTTCGCCTTCAGTTACAGGGATTCCTTTAATTTCGACGTTGTTAAGTCTCGAGTATTGCTCGAGCTCGGCCACCCTTTTTTCCAGATCTGCGTTACGTGCCACAAGCTGTTTGTTTGACGCTATTAGCTCTTCCTGTTTTGCCTTCATCTCATCATATTCTTGACTCATTCAAATTACGTCAAGAAGCTGCTGGTACAACGCATTCCCTACCTGTGGGCGGAATGCGAGCGAGGTACATGGTGCTCTTCCCACTGCGCCACAATAATCATACCCACCTGCTAATAAATGATGTCATACCCACCTGCTAATAAATGATGTCACGTGACCGCGTAATTACGTCTCCTAATTTAATTACAATACAACAATACAACAACCAACAGCAACAAGTGCAACAACATTAACGTAACGCAAACTACTTAACGTCGTTCGCCCCCAGAAATACTCTGCATTTGATCGTGCCCCTCGCGAGGGGGATGTTTAGTTTCCGGCCGCAGCAAGAACCAGGCGGCCTCCAGCGCAGTTTGGGCGCATACCCACTTGGGGGATTGTCCAGGATTGTTTCACTTACTACATGCCGGTTACAGCAGGGTTTGACTCGAACTTTAACAGCGATTTTACTGACGTCATATCCGTCACGAAAATGACGCCAGTACAATGAAGCAAGCGCGCTGTAAAGGATGCACCCCTGCACACAGGGTCTCCTTCTCTTTCGCTTCACCTACCATCATTCATGATCATCTTTTTTTCTCAGTCTGCTTGGTACCTCTCATCAAGGCTCCTCATCCTTTATTATATGTACGTCTTTCTGCGTATGCGTGTTACCGCGCAGTCATATTAATAGGCCAAATCGAATTAACTCAGCTGTAGTTTCTCTTGTCCAACTACCCCCTTTGCTTTTCTGCCATTGTCTCATTTGCGTTCCTTTTGCCCTTACTCAATCTGGCTTTCTTTAGCTTTGGTCTTTCTAGTAACCAAGGCGGGTACATGCCAAAGAATCATGTGTTTCATATGCATAAAAATAAGCAACATGGAGGAAATTGACGATTATCACACTGTGTCCCTTGTTTGGCGGAGATGTCGAACTTGGCTGACTTGTTGAAATTTTTTTAAATGCGGAGCATTTCTTCGGCTCGCCTGGTCCTGCGTCGTTCATGGCAGCGCCGTCCACACGCTCACTGCGCATGTGCAACTCTCCTCCTTACACCCACAGCTACGCGATACTACACTATAAAAAAAAATAGTTAGCGGCGCCCGGTTTCGATTCCACGACTCTCTGGCCGCAACGGGAGGTACGCGGTGCTCTTCCCACTACGCTACAAATCCGGGACAGGAGCAAGTGCTACGAACACGCCTTATGTCCTTGACTCATTCAACCTACGTCAAGAAGCGACTGATACAACGTAGGCACGCGAAGCTGAACGTCAACGGAAACGATGAACTAACAACTTTAGAGTGGGATGGTGAATTGCACGTGGGAAAGCTGTGGCGGGAAGCGCCACGCGCCTTGCAGCTCAACCAGCCTCGTACGCAGCGCCTCTGATGCTGATTGTGGCAGGATGCCCCTAGGGATTGGCCAACCAAAGAATCCATCACGAGATAGGTTCGCGTTCAACCACCGTCGTCATCTTGCCGTAGGGGAACCGCCGAAGAAGACGAACGAGAAGACAAAGCTGCGAATAGGAGGGCGTGTACAATGCTCTCAGCCGGTGCACCAATGGCAACAACATTTACCTCACCAAAGCTGACAGAGACTACCGGTTCTACCACAGAGACAACATCGACAAGAACATGATGGGCGAGTTTCGGCGCCTCGAGAACCACCGCCTACTCACCGTAACACAACAGCACTTGCATGCCTTTGCCACCGGTGTGGACCTGGATGCGGAATTCCCTCTGGCGCAAGTAAAAACCAGATCACTCAACATACCGCAACACCATAGAACCACACGGAACCACCAGGATGCTTCGCATCCTAATCAGGGTTCCCACGGGAAGATGGTGTAATTTTTTGTACTCACTGTGCCTCCCCGTTTGCATCCCGGCTGCAATGCCTCGAGCGGCGCCTCCGAGATGTCGATTCCTCTTTTACCAGTCACCACAGCAAATTTGTGTGCTACATCAGGTGATATCGCTTCAGAATATTATTTGTGTGTAGTTTTCCGTACTTATCCTGAAATGTTTTTCTCGTTGCTCATTGTATGAGAGATGCAACATGAATATCCACTTGTAAAATGTGTTTTTTCTTGGATGTTTTGGATGATTTACTCGCGAGTAACTAACCTGTTTTGAACTCGTTCTCGAATACCGTAATTTGAGAATAATCTTCGCAGGGACCAGTATACACGTATGGCGGCCCGTGTTTCCAACCACCGTGCAATTTAAGAGTTACAAACAAGGGTATAAACGCACTGGCTACAATGTCTTTTCATCCCAAGTATAAACAGTAAGTCAGCACCAAGCAGCCATGGTCTCTCTAGCAGTGTCTTACACCGTGCTGCGGCTTACGCGATACGAAGCGACAACCTTCCTGCAGCCTTCAGGCCCTGATCAAACGAAGCACTCGGGCAGCGTTATAATTAATTATTCTTTTGTTATTCTATTTTTGATGGTCGCAAGAGAATAACTTACGCTTGCAATGAATTAAAAACAATCTAGAAATTCCAAACTTTTGGTCCAGTGGGATGTTGGCACCTGCCTTGATGCTCTATATCGCCAAAAGCATTGTAACAAATTTAGACCGGAGGGCACGGCGGGACCACATCGAACGGACCCATAAACGTACTGCTCTTCTTCGTACAGGTCCCGCTGCTGACTATCGTCGATCGTGACCCGCCCGGCAATGCATCAGGCGCAGCAACAGTAGTACCTGGATCTGCGCATGGCCCCATGTCTAATCTTGTGCCACGTGGCATGGGGACACAGCCGGACTGGGGTGCGATAGCGGCGCCACCGTCTCTGGAACATAAACCCAGCTACATCGAAGAAAGGCCCAGAGGGCACGGCAGGACCACATCGGACGGACACACGAACGTACTGCTCTTCTTCGTAAAGGATCGTGCAAGATATGCAAAGTGTTTCCGCAGTGACGACAAATTTATTGTTGTCCTGCCGTGCCCGGCGGTGTGTTATTCTTTACTAGATGAAGCATGCCATGTTCTCTTCATACTACTGCCTGGGGATGTCGAAACAAACCCTGGTTCTGTTGACGAAGATACTGACTTTGATAATTTCCGTGAACTTTTGAAGTACATGAAAACAAGCTTGCAATCTTCAATTGATAACATTTCAACATTCCGGTCACAGTTTGAAGCGTCAATGAACGATCGGTTCCTTGAATTAAGTAGTACACTCAGAACCTCAACGCAGCACACAAAAGAAATAGTGCAACTAAAGACTGAGATTGCTTTCCTGAAGAAGGTGGTTGCGGAACAACAAACTAAGCTAATCGACTTGGAAGATAGAAGTCGTGGACGTAATCTTATTACTTTTGGCATTTCTGAAAGGGATGACGAAAATACTGGATCGTTAAACCAAAGAATTCTTCACGAAGTGTTTCAAGAAAAACTGAACGTAACCGCTACTACTGTAGAAAGAATTCACCGGATAGGTAAAAAATCTGCCAGTAAACCTATACCAGTTATATTGAACTTTTTCGACTATATTGAAAAATGGAGGTTCTTAAGAATTGTTTTAAACTAAAGGGCACAAACATTTCTGTCAATCACGACTTCTCAAAGGCTACAATAACGAAACGTTCCAAGTTGTGGCAATATGGAAAACAGTTAAAGCAGCAAGGCCACAAGGTGGAGTTGATTATGACAGACTGCCAGTAGATGACAATGTATAAGTCTGGGATGAAACCTGTGCCAACCCAGGTGCGTCTACGAAAAGAACCGGGAGATAACGTCTAGTTTGGGTGCAGGTACATCGCAGGCCATGAACACTGCAGCTACTAATTCTGTAAGAACAACCAGTTGATCCGAGCGGAAGCAACTGCGGATAACTCTAATGAACGCACGAAGTCTTGCCAATAAATCGGCTGAACTGGAGGAAACGCTACTTCTTTACGATCCACACATTTTGGCTG
This sequence comes from Haemaphysalis longicornis, assembly GCF_048455015.1. Taxonomy (NCBI): domain Eukaryota; kingdom Metazoa; phylum Arthropoda; class Arachnida; order Ixodida; family Ixodidae; genus Haemaphysalis; species Haemaphysalis longicornis. The sequence continues at coordinate 93,631,895 of NW_027526214.1, forward strand.
TTACAGAAACGTGGCTGAATTCCCAGATCAGTGATTCTGAAGTTCTTACCCACTCTCACAAAATAATTAGGCGGGGTATAAAAGGACGCGGAGGAGGTGTGGCTCTGATACTGAAAAACGATATAATTGCTGCTTACTCGAAGATATACCCAACCATGAAAGCATTCTTTTGTGAGATTAGCTACAGCAGTGTTTCTTTTCTGTTCGGTGTCGTGTACAGGACACCAAAAAGCTCAGTCGAGTATATGGAATTGCTCTGTGGCTATCTCGAGCGCATGCTGAGGGGCGGGCAAAAATTTATTCTAACAGGGGATTTCAACCTTCCCACAATAGACTAGAATACACTATCTGTATCTACGTCACAGGATAGTGCGAGCGCGCAAATTCTTCTGGAAAGTCTTTTCTTTCATAACTTAAAACAGCTAGTCATGGCGCCTACACGTGTTCCTGACAACACACAATCGATACTCGACTTCGTTTTCATCAAACATTTTAAGGACAATTGCTTCATTGAGACTACAACCGGCGTTGCCCACCAGAAATTAGATCACGTTATATTAAACGTACATAAAGAAGAAGTGGCCTCGGAGGTTAAAACGTATCGTGATTTTCTTAGGGTTAACGACGAGTAGATTTTTGATTGTCTGCATTTTTCTTTGCCATATTTTTCACGCGGTGGAGACGTCCAATTACTGTGGGATCAATTTAAAAAGATTGTCACGCACTGCATAAATGAATATGTACCGATCCACCGAAAGAAAACGCAATGCCCGAACCAATGAATTACGTGAGAGATTATTCATTTAAAATGGCGCATTCGTCGATGATGAAAACGACCAATTCAGAATCAGAATTGCCATGAACCACACTGTTTAAAGGATGAACTGACGTTGAAGTTACAAAACGCACGCTCAACAATTTACGAACAAACACTTCCTTCTTTCTTGAAAGAATCCCCTGAGAAGTTTTGGCGTTTTCTTTCTAATTTTAAACATACCGTTGATCAACTAAGAATGAATGGTGCTGTTACCAATAATCTTCATAGTATTGCGAACGCAATACTCTGAAGATTATTGGTAACAGTATCCCGATTTACACAGCTCACAAGACTCGATACCCGCTTCTTTCTCGGTTCATCACCGATGGATGATGCTACTATAACCAAAGAAGGCATATTTTCCTTGCTTTTCAAAACTAATGTTAGAAAATCAAGTGGGGCTGACAATATACCCACGGCATTTCTGCAACGGTACTCCGAACTAGTCTCCGAGTACCTCTGTGTACTCTTTAACGCCTCTCTTCATCAGTGTATGCTACCCAGCGACTGGCTAACAGCCAAGGTTGTACCAGTATTCAAATCCGGGGATAAATTTAATCCTAATAATTACAGACGAATCTCACTAATAAGTGCATGTTGCAAAATATTCGAACACATAGTAGCCAGCCACATAATCCAGCACCTCGAGTCGAAAAATTTTTTTGTTCAATAACAGCACGGTTTTCGTAAGAATGTTTCTACTATAACTCAACTAGTGTCTGTAATTCATGACTTCACATCAGCTGTAGATAACCACCTTCAAATTGATCCAGTGTTCTTGGACCTATCAAAAGCATTTGACCGTGTGCCACATAAGTTGCTTCTTGACAAATTGAAACAAATTGGGCTTCCAGATAGGCTGGTCTACTGGATTGAAGCATATTTACTGAATGGTACTCAGTTTTTTCAATGTAGATCTGCTCGATCTAACCATATCAGTGTCATGTCCGGAGTTCCTCAAGTTCCTCACACGCGCGGAGTTCCCTGCTCGGACCATTATTATTTTTGATATTTATAAATGACATTGCTGATACCGTTACTGTGAAACTGTTCGCTGATGACTGTGTTGTTTATTCGGTTGTTAATGATATCTCAGGCCAAATGGCGTTAAATGAGAGCATTTATAAACTTGCGGACTGGTGCGATCGGAGTAAAATTCGGATAAACTTTACTAAAACAGTATGCATGACAATAACAACAACGCGAAATCTCCTACCGTATGTGTACAAAATTGGTAAACAAATTGTCTCATCTACGATGTCCTCAGGTTTAATGATTAGCAACCTCTTAAACGGGATGTCCACGTCGACAATATCTGTGCTAAAGCGCTCAGGAAACTATGCTTTTTGAAACGGAAATTGAGAACATCATCAAAAAGGCAAAACTTCAAGCCTATCACACTCTCATCAGACCAGTCCTCGAGTACGCCTCCATTGTATGGGGGCGGACGCCACCAGGTGGCCGAGTCGTGTTGACGTGCGGTGCATAGGCTCCCGTCTTACACTCGTCAATCTTCGGTCAAATCCTCCATCCGGTGGATTACGTGGCACCGCGCGATTCCTCTCTACAAGCGGCATCTAATAAGCCTACACTCAAGTGGGTGAGTGAAGCACAAAGAATTTTACGACGACTTGAAATTCTGAAGTGAGGCCTGTCATGAAAGTATAGAACTCACGAGCGAGCATAGCAGCCACTTGCGCGTGCACCGGAGCCCGCCGTGGCCGAACGTGCACGTGCACGAGCTCGCTCCGCAGCCGCCCACCGCCACAGAGAAACGCTTCCGAACTCCTGGCTCGCCGGCGACGGCCACTCGGGCGCCCTCTGAAAGGATGGCTGCCTCTGCGGAGCCAGCGAACATGGACATCGGAACTATCCCCACCAGCATCGAGGGATCACAAGATCATTATCACCAAATCGATCAAAGTACAGGCCGCACCATCATCGCCGTTCAGGGAGCCGAGCCCCCGCCGACGGACGCACACGATGGCTGGCAGGTCACCGGCAAACGACTCCGGCAACGAAATACCCCCGCACCCAATGGTAAGCCAGCAACCATCTTCAGAGCGCCCACTACACATCGCGCCACATATGCGAAAAGAGTGACGGCCCGAATCACCAAAGCAGCTCGCATGCCCAACGTGCTTCCGAAAGGAGGCTACACAATCGTTATGCGCCCACGAGGGGGCCTCAACATTGCCCGCACCGAGGCATCAGCTATCATGTCGGCCGTTTTTGCGGCGGCAACAATATCACCACTAGAGTCAAAAGAGGACACGATCTGCACCAACGTGGCCCAAAATGTCATTGTAATTAGCACCCCCAATGAAGCAAGGGCCGAACGATACGTCGGAACATGTTGTCTCTGCATCAGGGGACGGGATCACGAAGTCAGCGCGTAGCATTCAGCCCCGAACGGAACAACCAAAGGGATTATTAGAGGTATTGCTGTTACGAACTCTCACGAAGAACTACAAGCAAACATCATCAATGTAGCCAACCCACTGGCATTGGAAGCGCACCGCATCGGAAAGTCGACCATTATCATAGTAGTATTTGAAGGAACCAAAGTTCCAAACTACATCAAATACGGCTCTATCCTAGTCAATTGCAGTCTGTACCGCCAACATTATGAAGTGTGCCGGCAGTGCGGCAAAATTGGACACCGCACAGACGTGTGCCCTTTCCCGGACGTCAAGGTATGCTACGCATGCAATGCACCGAACCCTGACCCAGACCATGAAAAAGAATGTTCACCACGATTTAAACTGTGCAACGGCCCACACCCCACCGGAGTAGCGGGATGCAAGAACCGCTACAAGATTCCATACGTTGTAACGCGTCGCCGCTGGGTACGAAAGCGCGTGGAACAGCAGCAGCCGTCATTAGGCCTAACGGACTTCCCGCAGCTGTAGCCACAAGAGCAGGCGCGAGCGCAGGTGCATGCGCCAGCTTCGGGCCGACGGAGCCACTCAGGTCATCGCAGCAGCAGTCGCCGCCGCTCGGCCAGCCACCACCGCAGCGCCAGTCGCAGCGCTAGTCGGAAAGGTCTAGCGGCGCGCTCAAAAGAGCGAGTGGCGTGGGCCGACGTAGTTAAGCCGCGAGCTCCCAAACCGCAAGCACCCAAGCCAACACCTCCACTGGCGAAACCCTCACCGAATTCAGAAATGATCGCCCTTCGAGCAGAGAATGACCGACTAAAACGCCAGGTCGCGGAACAAGACGCCCGCATTGCTGAAATGAACAGGAAGCTGGACCAACTGATCGCCCTCCAGCAACAACCACCGACGCCCACCCAAGTTGCTCCTGCTGAAGAAATTGTCGACGAGGATTCGGAAACAGATGAACCCGAACCCCAACTCAAGAGAAGAGCCACTGACACACCCAAGGAGGGGAAGCTGAAAGCAGCCTTTCGCCGCCTCGAAGAACGTTTCAACGGGCATGAAGAACGATTCAACCAACATGCGGAATCAACCAACAAGCGTCTAGCAGCACTCGAAGCTACCACTGCAACTTTCATCACACGCCTCACGACGCTCGAACAGACGTGTCAAGCCATGCAACACAGCATTGAGGCGATACAAGAAACACTCGTACAGATGCAAGCAGCCATCGCTAAACTCGGCTCCGGAGCGCACCACCCGCAACCCAACCCACGTCCAACATGGCCAGAGCAGCATTAGCCCCTAACCGAGAACTAGTTGTCTGGCAATGGAACGCAAACGGTTTTCAGCGCAGACGAGCAGCCCTACAACAATACATCAACCAGCTCCCACGATCACCAGATGTTATCCTACTCCAAGAAACGCATAGTGAGATCCCTCTGACTTTTCCGGGGTATCGCTCCCACGCCAGCCCACCTAGCGCCCGCGTCGTAGGCACAGGGGCCGGTCAGGGAGTCTGCACTCTGGTGAAGAAAGGGATCACCTATGTCGAACACACGCTCCTAAAGAACAGCGCCATCGAATACTGCGCGGTGGAACACATCACTGCCAAGAAAAAGAAGGAGAGTACCTTTGTAGTCGACACATACAGCAACCCCAAGCACTTCCAGCAAAGGTTCCGAACCCTGATTCACAAGACAAGTCAACTGGCTCATGGCAACACAGCATTACTCTGCGGCGACTTCAATGCCTCTCACACGAACTGGGGCTACCCCAAAACAAGCGCCAAGGGACGCAGCCTGCTTGAAGATGCTACAGACGCCGACTACCACTTACTCAACGACCCAACGGCACACACCCGCCTCGGAACGTCCACGCAACGCGACACTAACCCCGACCTCACATTCTCCAATAAAGCTGGAATCCGTTGGGGCAATACCGGGGAAACGCTAGGCAGTGACCACTGCATCATAGAAGTCACATAACCACTACGATCTGCAATGCAAACACCTTCCCCCAAAGTGCAACGCATAACTGACTGGGTCAAATTTCGCAGAGAATTGAATAATATCCCAACACAAGTGGACGACATAGAGAAGTGGACGCAGGCCCTTAACGGAGCAGGCCAGGCAGCCACCACTGACATTGAATACGACGACTCAATCTCTCAAATTGACAGCCGACTGGCGCACCTACTTGAGGCAAAGAAATGTCTGCAAAACAGATGGAGAGGGCAACGGCACAACCGAAAGCTCCGCAAGAGGATTGCGATGCTAAACCGAGAAATCGAGAGACACTGTGCGGTCCTCTGCCGCCAACCATGGCATGCGGTATGCCAAGAAGCTGATGGACAAATGCACAAGAGCCGCACCTGGAACCTCCTACGCCACTTGCTAGGCGAGAACAAGACCAAAGGCTCGCAGCGCCATGGGCTCGCCCGTACCCTTCATCGGGGCAAACAAGAGCTTGGCGAGTCCGAACTATGCAGACGACTGAATGACAAGTACCTGCCTGTCACTCCGAACGAACCTCTCCCAGACTACACGGGGGAAAGCAATGCTCTCCTAGACAGAGACATTGAGGAATGGGAGGTCAGGGCAGTGATACAAACCATCAACTGTAGGTCGGCGGCCGGACCGGACAAGACGACGAACAAAGCCATCCGCAACATGAACGACGCAGCCATCACCGCACTTACACGTTACTACAACGAGTGCTGGCGTAGTGGCCGACTACCTAAACACTGGAAAGAGGCGGAAATGATCCTTATACCTAAACCCGGGAAGCCCCCGCACATAGATAATCTGCGCCCCATCTCACTCACGTCCTGCATCGGCAAAGTCCTCGAGCATAGACTGCTCAACCGATGGCAGGCGTATCTTGAGGATGGAAATCTATATCCGAACTCGATCATCGGCTTCAGATCGAAGCTAGGGACCCAGGATGCGATGTTGCTACTTAAACACGAGGTCGTTAACGAACCAGCACGCTCCCTCGACAACAGGGCAGTGCTCGGTTTGGACCTCAAGAGCGCTTTTGACAAGATCCGGCACTCAGCCATTCTGCAACAAATCTCCCGCCTAAACATGGGACAACGCACTTTCGCGTATGTTAAAGATTTCCTGTCCAACCGGACTACGACTATCCACGCTGGGGACATCCAGCTCCCCAAGAAGCAGCTGGGAAGCGTCGGCACGCCGCAGGGATCAGTAATCTCCCCCATGTTATTCAACTTGGTCAGGATCGATGTGGCCAATCACCTCGCAAGCCTTCCCGATGTTAAACACACCATCTATGCCGACGATATCACCCTGTGGGTTACGGGAGGCAGCGACGGCCACATAGAGGCTACCCTACAACAAGCAATCGACGGCATCGAAGATCGACTTCGTGACACTAAACTAATATGCTCCCCAACCAAATCGGAACTCTTGGTTCTATCACCTTACGGGCGACGCACGAACATCAGGGCGGCCGACGGCATGATTCTAAGAACAAGAGACGGGACCGTCATCCCTCACGTAAAGACCTTGCGAGTCTTGGGCTTACACCTTGACGCGCGTGGATGCAACGGCTTCACCGTAAATAAGCTCGAAACCAAAGTCATCACAGCAATGAGATTAATCCGCAAAATATCCACGGGCTATGCGGGCATGAAAGAGGCCAGCCTACTCCGCTTTGTGCAATCTTTTGCCATTAGCCACATCGCATATGTGGCCGCCTATCAAAATTGGAAGACAGCGGAACGCCAAAAGCTGAACGCACTCATCCGCAAGGCGTACAAGATGGCGACAGGCCAATACATCCACACCAGTACGGAGAAGCTTCTCGAATTAGGCGTACACAACACTCTCGAAGAAATTTCCGAGGCTCAGCGCACAGCGCAACGTACGAGGTTACTGCAGACCCGGACTCGGTGACACATCCTGGACCGCCTGGGCTTTCGCAAGCAAGAATCACAACGTAACAGCGAACAATCACTACCACTGCCACGAAATCTCCTACACAACCTACGTATATGTCCCATCCCCAGACATATGCATCCAGACCACAACCGAGAACGACGACTCGCGAGAGCCAAGGCCCTAACCGCCACTCACGCCACGGACACAGGAGCCTTCTACGTCGACGTCGCTCAACACCCAAGCCGACCAGACACCTACACCGCAGTGGTGATAGCCGCCACCACTGGCGACCTATACACGGCGGGCAGCTTCAAAGCCCAAGACACGAAAAATGCTGAAGAAATGGCCATCGCCTTGGCGTTCACTAATCCGAAATGCTCCACGGTGTTAAGTGACTCTCGCTCAGCGATCACCAGTTATGCTACAAACAGTGTGACCCCCAGTGTTGTGAGGGTGTGCGGTACTCTACCCCCCCGGTCGACACCAGTGACTATAAGATGGTTCCCGGCACACGTGGGCCCATTGAACTCACGAGAAGGGCACAGCAACCGCAACGAGGAGGCGGACCGGAGTGCACATGCGCTAACCAGCCGCGAAGCGCCGACATTCCGAGCCTCCCACCAGGGTTGCAGGTGCCTGAAGAAACGACACCACTTACCACATACAGGGAGATCCTGGAGTGGTACCGACATAGCCGCAGGACCTTTCCCCCTCCCCATCCCAAATTAACAAGGAAAGAGTCAGTGGTATATAGACAATTGCAGACGAACTCTCTACTGACCCCAGTGATAGGTGAGCATATATGTCCAGAAGTGTATACCAGTGATCTGTGCAAACTGTGTAATAGAGACAGAGCCACGGAGGCCCATGTCCTTGGGACTGCCGAACTCATCCAGAAGAAGCGAAAGGCACCACGCTCCCGCCGCAGCTTACAGCAGCAGCGAGAGATGTCAATTACAACTCGCAACTCCAGGCCGTCCAGCTGGTGATGGCTGCCCTGAACCGTCAACGGCCTGAAAGTGCTCCTCCAACAGAGGACGCGCAAGTAAGCCTTGGCAGGGGCCCAGCTATCACGACGTCCTAGGCCGCGTCCCCGCAGCAGGTGTTTTCCCAATAAAGTTGTTTCCTCCTCCTCCTCCATTGTATGGGACCCTTTCCATTACAAAGACATTGTCAGGGTTGAGAGGATACAACGATTGGCGGCAAGATTTATAATGCATGACTACCGATCCTCGTCTTATGTTATAAACATGTTGCAGCAGCTGGAATTGGAACCACTTCACCTGCGTCGACAGGTTGCAAGGCTTAAATTTTTTTTCTGCTGTATAACAGTAAAACTGGTTTATGCAGAGATATGTATGTACATCCCGCTCCTCTAAGATCAACCAGATTAAATCACTCTAAAGTTGTACACCCCTACTTTAGCCGAAGTAAGCGCTTTTAAATGTCGTATTTCCCCCGCACAACTGAACAATGAACGCGCTACCTGAATGTATTGCCCAGTGTAATTATGTTTACTGTTTTGAAAAATTGCTTCTAACACAGTTACTATAACCTCTCTCCTGCTAGGGCAGCAGTGCTGCCTGCAGTATTTGTAAATAAATAAATAAATAAATGAATAAATAAATGAATAAATAAATAAAATTACCAAATACGTATTCTTTAAGCCCTGATGAAACGTGCCCTATTTGTCAAAAACAATATTGCCACCCGTAGTGCCATCCCGTTAAGACCATCCGTATTTTACACTTTTTTTGTGCTTCTTGCTTTGCCAAGCAATGAACCGCGCATTCAAATATACCACATCCTTTGAATATTATCATCATTTTTGGAACCACAGGACCAGCAGGGCCAACGAGGTTCCGTATCTTCCTCGACTGTAGAAGAACTCGGATCTCCTGGCTGTCCACGCGCAATCTTCCAGCTCGTGCATCGATACTTTTCAAGTTGCTACGAAAGCACTAAAAAATACTTTACTCGTGTACGATTTAAACTTGCGGCCTTTAAACGGGCTTGGATTTAAGTTATACACATTTTTTTACTCGGATACAGGGGAAGAACGAGTGAGCGTGCGAAAATTCGGAAGAGAACCGGTTTTGTATTTATAGCTATACCATTTAGTCCAGCCTTCATGAATTTTAATTCACTCATGCAGTTAATATTCAACTTCATTTTCAAGGATTCTACAGTAAGTAACGGACAAAGGTATTCTGATAAACAACGTCATCAGCAATATTGGTTCCATGGAAACAATAAAACTGCGGGAAGGTAAAGCTCTACGACGCAAAGAATCACTCTTGTTTGAAAATATTACCCTTAAAACAGGAAATTAAATGTTGATTTTAGCTCTCGACTGCTCGAATGTTGTCAAATAAATGTGTTCATGCAGTGAACTCTCGGTTTAAGCTGTCGGTGATTTGTATTATCAGGTCATAAAGTTCACGTCAAAAAATTCGATCAAGCCTACATGAGTTAGGCGTCCGGAGTTTTAGTAAAAATTTAGACTACTAGGATACAGGAAGGCTAAAATAAAAGAAGGAAAATTGTAAAAATACACAATTTGCGTTAAGCATGGTTCCTTGTGCTTGTGTCACTCACCAAGATATGCAAGAGTTATTATTAGTTTGTCCATGTGTGTCAGTCGTATCAGAGGTAAAACATAGCTCGCTTGTTGCATAAAAAAATTTCTCATTGCGCCGTGTATTCAGAGTATCTTAAGTTTTACAAGCCAGCTCTGCACCGACGTGTTGAGTCGACAAGAGACCACTATCATTGGCTTGGTATCGCAATATCATTCCGTGCTTTCACAACTAAACTAAAGTCGCTCGTAGATGTATTTTCCCTTGTTGCAGATACCGCTGAATAAAGTGGGTATAAAGTCCAAGAATTTGTATTTCAAGGTCGCATATTTTCATATACCCACGAAACAATTTTTTACAATATTTCATTTTGCCGCTTCAGGGTATTTATGAATGTTCAAAGTCCTGGTCGCAATATTTTGCATGCATTCCAGTTACAGCTAGCTAATTGTTGTGATGTGGCTTGTATGACTGCGCCATGTGATATATTCTCTTCTTATTTTCTTGTTATCTGCATTTCTGGCAACATTATTCTTTTTACTAACTTCTCAAAAAATGCTATACTTGATGCCGCCCTAGGCTGGAGAAAACACAAATCAAAGCTGTTTCTTATGCAGCAATCGCTGAAAGTTTATTGTGGCATTAAACACTTGCTAATCCTTCTACAATGTAATGCTTTGTACTATGACTTTCTGTGGTCTTTTTCTGTTATTGTTGAGGTAATTGCTGCCGTCCTGTTCTTTTCATATTCGGATTTGCTTTAGCAGAAGATGGTGCTTGTTGGAAGAGGAGTGGGTTCCCCCGGAGTGTAATACTGAGCCCCAGTGGTTCAAAAAACAGCTCACAGCCTTTGCCCAGCATCTAACCTCTGGCATAGGAGGGTGAGGGCGTTGTCCTGCTATCCTTTTACTAAAATATCAAACTAAAGAAGCGCGATAAGTAAGACACTGTGAGTGTAAGCACTGAGCTGCAACTTCAGCATTATCAGTACTTTGCGGTAAATGTACATACAGTCAAATCTCGTTGTTTTGAAGTCAAAGGGACTTATACCTTCGTTTTAAGTAGTCAGGTAAAATAACCAAATCCGATTGAATTGAGGCCTTACCTGCAGCTACACATGCGTAAAGAGCGAACGCACGATTGGGAAGTACACGATAATTTGTTCACGAGTACTTTGCAATTTGTCGCACCGCAACCCAACCGGCCATAGAAATAGAGCCAGTTTTCACAACTCAGTCCTACCTCAAACCGTGATTTCTATTCTCGCAGTGCCCGAACTGGAACTGAACAAAAACACAAATAACAGATACCAGTTTCTGAAGAAAAGGATCTATCATCTGCGGTTGGTAAGAGGCAGTCAACACATTCAGCACGTTTCTCGTTCATGCAACATTTTTTTTTTCACGCACTCTCTCTTTCAGATAAAAAACAACCCTTTGAAGCTTCTCTTAGTCGTTATACCGTGAGGACAGTTATGCGCACCAGCGTTGAAATAATGAGCTACTGCTGGTGCCGCGGGCAGAGTACAAGCCTGAGAAACAAAACGTCAGTCTCGGCAGCCTGCAAGCCATATGAGGTAGCCACTTTCCCTTTTCTCGCTGCGACTGTGGAGGAAAGATGGGGTCCAGGAATTGCTGCACTGCGCCAGGCCTAAGGCCAACAGCCAAATGTGTATGCGTGCCCAATACCAGAAATGTTTTAATTAAGGTCGCGCACCTGGAATATTAAATACTCACAAACGTGACACTCAAACAGGTGCACTCTTGCTCAGGTGTGGGCTGCTTACTACAATAACGCGGTTCGACCAACGCACTTATTGTTTTTTGTAATGTAGACAAAAAACGAATATTTTCTTGTATCTAGATGTCAATGCACGGTATGTTATTGATCTCCATGTGATATATGTATTGGTTTCAATGGCTTGAAATATGCGCTCTGCCGCATAGCACCAGTGTAGCTTCGGTGCGTCAAACACGCCAGTATTTATGGGTAAATGTCTTTCTATTGGAAATCAGCAATAACACAGCCACCACGTCGAGTTGGCACAAGAATAATTTCTGCTGTTTTCTTGCTTCTTTGAGCCATCGTAAAAACACACTATAAGAGTGTAGAAAAATACTTCGGTAAAAGATGCTGTTGAGGTAGTTGGTTCGCCCGCATGAAAGAAATCAGCCCTACAAACGAGGACAGAAAAAAAACGCATCTGTCTCGTCGTTTTTTGTTTTTTCTGTCCTCGTTTGTAGCGCTCATTTTTTTTCTTGGGTATTCAGAAGTTGCTTTAGGCATACCTTCTGTTTTTCAACATTCACAAATAAACATTGCACCACGCCCAACACAGTGAGCACTGTGGTGCCTTGTAAATTCTCAAGTGTTTGAGGCCGCATGGAGCGGAGAAGTTGGTGTGTATTAACACATATGATGACACTAGATACAGGCGAGACAATGGTTAGTGTTTGGGACGCAATTTAATATTTTTGTACGAAACTATCCCGCCACCTTGCTAGAACTATGCATTTTGTGCTGGAAGACAAAACAGTGATGAAGTAAATGCCACGTTCGAAAAGGCTGGTCACTTTTCCAATGTTGAAAGTTTGCACAGTGCACATTTGTTATGCTTGTTCTGCTGTTCAGAAAGCTTGCAACAGTGCACATTTGTTATCCTTGTTCTGCTGTTCCGTCTTTTTCCACGCTTCCTTGCCTGTGTAGATTCACGTAAACTGATTAGTCTAGCTTACTACTGTGTAGCTCCTCGTATTCATTGCGGAGGAGTACTACTGCAGGGGACTACTCTGTGCTTCAAGCGTTTTGTGTCGTGGTCACACGCCCTATCACCCTTTCACTTTGTAATAGCCTAATCGGTTAAAACTGTGGTCAAGCCGACGAAACCAGGGTGGTGGTCAGGTGGAACGGAGACATATTGATGAGGACTCACACATGCCTAATAATGATCACAAAATCCGTTCCACCGATCACAAGAATAAATAGTGACTGAGCGCTCAAGGAAGCTGACTTGACATAAGCCTTTGGTCGACACCTACGATAAGGCGGCTGGTAACAAAGTATGCTATGTGGCAAACAGTCTGTTTCACAGGTAGCATTCACATTGGTGATGCATTACTTTTTATAATATAAGGACCTCCAATACTTGAATAAGTTTTCTGACAACGTACGGAGCTGAACGCCACTACGGCGGCTTTACTTTAGGGGTTTTTATAATAGGGATGATAGGCAATTCCGTAGAGAATATGGCCATTTCAACAAAACATTTGCAGATGCAAAGCTCGGATATGCCAGTATATATATGCGGAGCGTGAGCAACGTACTGTTCCGCTGGTTATTCTTAGCTTTTCTGGTTGTCTAGAAGAAGCTTGATTATAATTCTTACACATGTTTCACTGATACACACACTGTGTACGCATTATGTGACAAATGTATATTTATTTTTGCTCAACTTGTGGCTGATAAGCACTATGAATGAGAGGCGCTATCAATCTGCTCAGTCGCGGCGTCACACTTGGTACTGCGCAGTGGATCAGCACAGCTAAGCACCCACCGCTGCCAGTGCGTCTGCCGCGGCTATGACGTCACTTCAGTGCAATGTGCAGACCGGCGCGGAGTAAAAGGCTGCGTCTCCGGCACGCCAGTTTTCCGCAATGTTACGTCACTGCTCCTCGCGCATGCGCTGCACGGCTGCCCAGGAACCACGCGAAACCACTGAACATCGGCCAGTGTATCTCAGGCTAGAAAAAAGGAAGCGCCGGAAAACCATATCCCGAAGACAGCCTTAGTCATTGGTGATTCTATCCGCACTCCTTAAATGACAGCTAGAGAGGTGGGCGGAAACGTTGCTGGTAAGTCGTCACACCTTGTGGGACATTTTCCTAATTATCTGGCTGCATTGTTTAATGTCATTTTATTCTAATTTTATGACGGTTGTGTTTGAAAATCAGTGATTTGAATTTATAAGAATTGGGTTCATTTCTTAATCTCATTTCTTTTACAAGACACTTTTCGTACTTGGGTAATATTTTAACTCACCAAAGGGGTAGCAAAGTTGTTGAAGTGGGCGAACCCTTCGCGAACCTGTTCTCGTTGTGATTTACCCGAACCGAAACTGAACAATAACAAGAAAATGCACGGCAACACAAACCCTAACCACTAGGCCTCCTTTCTCGATTCGAAAAAAATGGCAATTTATTCGAAATACCTTCAGACCCAATACAGCGAAAAAATAGTTCTTTATGCGTGTCTGCACATATTTTCCCCGCAATGAATCAATAAGCCTCTCTTGGTGGCCGTCAGCAAGTTCAAAATCTGCATCCGCATTTTTCCTGCAAAAGAAGTAGCTTGTGGCAAAGTGCCGCGTCCATGTTATTTCAGTTGTAGTCGGTGCAGTTGAATCGCAAGGGACGATTTGTATATCGCATCAGAGGCCTTGCCACTGCAAACACAATGGCCCTCACAACTACCCTGTTGAGGGCACGTAAACCGTGTGACCTCGGCGTTGGTGACGACACCACAGGTCTGTACACACGCGCGTGCATTGACAATAGCTGCAAATGTCACGCCGTCCAAAGTAGAAGTACCACTATTTTGGATATGTATTTATCGCCAATGAAATCTGCACCTTCGGAACATATGAAGGATCCGCATCACCACTCGCTGTGGGATCAAGGAGACAACATCGCTGGCAACAATAGCTGATGGTGTCCAAACAAATGGAGGTCCAGGCACTGTGAAGGGCTTGTATACCACCGAGAAGGTCGACCGCTTTTTTCGTCGTTCTCGAGGCACAACATTGGTTCCACAATATGGCGTCTCTACAGAGTACTTACATTTCGAATAACGCCCATATCTATGTACTGGTGCACAACTGTTGTGTTTTTGTCCGAAGAACCAAGAGAATTGAACATAGGCCTTAGACGTCGCAATGCGCTCTGCTGTTGTCGATGAAGATAAGATTGTTAGGGACTTTCGCTGCAAATATTTTCCGTAAGTATGCACCCTGACAGAATTATTTCGGGTCACTGACGACTTCTTTTGAGCTACTAAAAAGACTGGCAAGGTCTTCCCCCATTGAAAAGAGCCAGTTTTGAAGAAATGTTTTGTTACTGCCACCGGCAACGCTCCGTTACAGTCGCGTGTGGACACGCGATTATCATCAGCCTCTTCTTCCTCGTGTGCCACATGCACAATCGTCGCCTGGAAATGTGATTGTCTTGTAGCGGAGGAGTTGATATTTGAGCGTTGTTTCATCGGCGTAAATACTTTGTCAAGTGAGTACGGAGCAACTGGAAGCTTCAGCTCAAGAGAGAGCCTGTCTCCGCAAGCTTTGGTGGTTAGGGCCGGTGTCACCCATCCTGAAAGTAGGTACTCCACCCATAAACCCAACATTTCACGGGAAAGTGTCTCAAACATCGGCGGGCGGCAAGATCATGGAAAGCACTGTCCTGGCCCACCTGCAGTAGATAGCTGACCTGCGTGGTGTCGTCCTGAGCAGTAGATTGGCTTGAGGCGGTACCGCTGCTCTGCTAACTGACTGGTTGACGTCGTCTTTATGCTCGAACAGGTGAGCCATGACAAGAAGATAACCTACCTCGTCTTCATTGACATGAGCTCGGCGTTCGACTCTGTCCCCCACACCACCAACTTGGAATCTCTGGACGGCATGGGCATCGTCGGGCAAATCAGAAGCAATGTAGAGGCGTTTCTGGCTGGCTGGAACCTTAAAGTTCCAACCAGCCAGACCAGTAGCTGGTCTGGCTGGCGACCAGTAGCCAACGAGAGATCCTCTCTAGGGTGCCCAAGGGGAGCGTTCAGAGCATGTTCCTGTTCAACTTTTTACGAGCTCCCCAGCCAGACTACATTCCCGCTGGGCTTCTGTATCCAGTGGGAGTTGCAGTCTACGCGGGCGACGTCGCCATCTGGACGCACGGGCCAAAAAGATAGCTCTCCAAGGTGAAGGCGTGTCTCCAGGAGGTTCTGGAACAGGTCGCAGACTTCCTGACAAGCAGTGGCTTGCAGCTGTCCGAGGCCATGACAAAGGCGATGATGTACAACCCAACTGCTACAACGTACACAGGACAGCACCCCTTAACCTGAACGGCCACCTGCTGCCGTTGTGCCTCATGATGAAATACCTGGGGCTCGGGCTCTTCATTCACTGCTGGCTGACCTATATACGAGCTATGAGGGCACTCTAACAGCGCACGGTGGGAGTCCAGCGGTGTACGCGGAAGCATCTCGCATATGGCCAGGGCTGCTGGCACTCCGTGACCCTGCGTGTGTTTCATGGAATGGCATCCTCAGCCATCCTGAATGCCCTGCCACTGGTGCATCTTTAGGCACAGCGGTGAAAGAAGCTGGAGATGGACCAGCGCCGAGACATACGCATCTGCCTGGAGCTATCGAGCACGCCCACGGCTGCGGCGATATAATCAGACGCCTGCACCTGGACAATTCATATGCGGGCGCTGCAAACGTGGCTATATGATATCCACCAGATCCGTACCACACCCGATGGCTAAGCCCTTCTGAAGCGGTACCGCTGTCACCCCTACTTTACTTACAGATGGATATGCTGGCGTCTATCTACGATAGTCCCATTAGGCTGCGGCAGCATCCCTCCCTCCAGGCACCACCACCTAGGACCGACGACCACTTACCGTCATCACCACGCTCCCTGGGGATTCGCAGCAAGCAGACAGCACCAACCCAGGCTATACACTACGAAGTTGCTGCCATGCTGTAAGAAGAAACGGCCGGCCTACTGCAGCACCACACAGATTGCTCCGTGCAACCGACCATTAGCACAGCAAGAGCTGCCTGCAAGGCAACGCAGTTGGGCATCAGTCGTGTGTGCTGGCTGCCTTTCCCCGGCCCCTCCCCTATACAGATCTCGATGGGTTCCACCTTGCTGCAGACCTGCTCCTCTATAAGGCCGACCAGTTTCAAGGGGCCATTATCTTCGCATACTCCCGGAACGCTCTCTTGGGACTACGAGCGGCGGACCAGCCATCGAGCTCCATAGGCTACGGGGAGCGGTCACTGGCGCCGAAGTTTCACCTGGTGAAGTTCAGTGGTGTGACTGGCGGCTCCACTCGTGTGCCATCTCATGTCGTAATTACCTGCAATCAGGCGGCGACGCCCTGGCCAGAGGTGCTGCTCTCCAGGATGGGGCCCCTGCCTCCAACAACCTGAAGCCCTTCGACGCCCCACAACCGATCCTGGTAGAGGACGTGGAGGTGATGCACCCGGACACCAGAGTCATAAGGGGCCTAGCTCCACAGGTCGTGCCTGCCGGCATCAGCAAAGAAGCCCGCTCCATACTCCTTCGCATGCGGCTCTATTGTTGCAGCGTGGCAGCCCGCTTGCACGACAAGGCCGCTGGTCGTCGCCTACATGTGTGACTGCCCATAACATGAGACCCTGGAGCCCCTCCTCTGCTCTTTCCACCAGCACAATACCCCGCGAGAAGAGCTGCGGGCCGCACCAGCGTCACGGGCTGCCCAGCCACGCCCTGATAGATCGTTCTTTCCCGACGCGACACTACTCCATCCGGCAGGAAGCATTCCGACTTGTCCTGTCCTTCCTCGAACAGATGAGCCTCATACAAAGGCTGTAGCCCAATGCTTGCCGGCCGGTCTTACGCACTCCTTATCTTTTTCTTTCCTTTTCACCCTCTTCTTCTATCCCCATCTGTTCTCACCTATTCCTTTTCATTCCACGTCTCCACTTCCCCCGGACTGAATTGTATGCTGGCCAACTCCAAATAGGTTCAAAATATCCGCCGTCCACTTGTTTTTTACCTTCTGAATGAATAAAGCACTCACTCACTCTCACTTTGTTTCTACCTTCAAGTTCTCGCCGCACAGCCTTTAAAATGCCACACCAAGGTCTTCCCTGAATAGTGACAGCCACCTGTCGAACGCCATTAAATATTGCATGGTCACATTTCTTGCTAACATTCTCGCCTTGGTTGCACTTTTGGGACCCCTCAGTGGGTGGATCCGGATATGAAACTGCTTTACCACTGGAAATGAGTGCCTACATGTAGGGGATAAGCTGATGTCGGGGTCTGCATTCGAGACGGCTGGACTTAATGCTTTTCATAGCCAATTCTGATAGACTTAGACTTTAGTAAGTACATCGAGAGAGTGTTATTTGTTCTGTCGTATTTATGCGCCATATCAGTTTCGCTGAGGGCGGCTCTGCTAACTAGGTCAAGAATTTCTATCTCTGTTTTCAGGTCGTTTGGCATCACTGAGTTTCAGCAATGGCGGACGGCGTTCACCCCTGCTACATAAAACGCGCGTTTTTTAAGGTAAACGTGTGCAAGAAAGAATATCAGGGCATACCCGGTGCACGTGATGCAACCATGAATCCTTAATAAGGACCAGTTTTTTCTAGGAGGCCTCTGAAGTACATCAAATCACGGCATCAAAACCTTAGGCAGCCATGAACCCTAACCCCCTAGTTTAAATTGATTCCATTAACAAACTAGCTTTAGGCGAATATTGTGCTTTGGAACTACGCTCATGGTGAAACGAGGAGTGAGGAAAACACGACAAAGAGGAGGAACAAATACAGAGTGAAAAAGCACTACTGTGAAGTAAACATTTATTTTTAAAAACAAAAAAAAACCACCGTTGTGGCTCATTGGCTAAGGCGTTGGGCAACTAAGCATGAGGTAGCGGGTTCAATTCTCGGCCGCGGCGGCTACTGTTCTGATAAAGGCCAAAAGCAAAAACGTTCGTGTGTACGAGATGTCAGTGCAGGCACAGATACCCCGGTGGTCAAATTATTCCTGAGCTCTCCACTACAGCGCCCATCATCGCCCGCGTTGCGTCGGCGCTTTAGGTCCTACAATCAATCCATGAAAAAACATAAAAACGTACACTATAAAAAGATCTAACACAAAACGGGACACTGCAAAACTTTGGCAAGAAACAAGCAAATTTTCTTTTAAGTGACATCCAGATAGTCAACTTCATGTTTAAACGCACCTACACAGGGCGTACTGACTCACTTTTTGCCCGTTTTTGCGAAATGTGCTGCCCCACGATTTCGCCCGTCTTTTCGTCACCGTGTGGAAATAAAAGTGTTGTCTCATTGAACAGGAAATGGCATTCACACAAGGAGCAATGCGCCGATAGAATTGAAATCTTCAAAGTTTTAGTGCCCTTTCGTGTTCGTGCAGGCAAATATTCAAACATTCTCATGTTTGACCGATATACACGCGCTTGCATTTCATCGGCATCTTATAGACCAAATATAGACCACATCGGCAGACCACATACTGATGATTGCGTTAAATTGAACAAATGCCGGACCGTGAGCATGACTTGGCCTTTGTTTGAACAGCCGTGCAAACACAAGAATTCATGCAAGAGGCAATAAACACTACGTCAAGATTCAAATGCTTAAATACCTTTACCAGACAGGGTGAAATCATATGCATGTGAGGTACCACTGCAATATTTCCGTTTATAATTTTTAATGATGTTTATAATTTCTAGTTCATATTATAATGAGCCATATTGCCAAGAATTTGAGACGGTTCTGTCAGCTGATGGCTTTAGAGTTATATAATTTTACCTGCCAGGCTCTCCAATCAAAGCTCCACTTTCCTTGAAGTTTCTGCAACATTTGGTGCAGAAACATGACGGAGAGTGGCACTTCTTAACAGCGGAAAAACATTGTTTCATGAGTGGCGACCTTCCAGCAATTTGTGTTCTTTCGTTAGCCCATAATGAAAGTAAAGTCCTACCCCGGACCCGCCGACAATGACCGACGATGACCTCAATGAACGAATGACCGACAATGGCATCATCGCATGTCTGTGATGCTGGTAACACAACAAAAACCAACGGCATAAAAAAAAACTTTACCGAAGAGCCCGCACCGATAAAACGCTAATCACGACATGCTCCGCTCCAGCTGCTGCCGTCCAGCCTTGCCCAACGAACGTAACCATCGAAGAAGTTAACCTTCCCATTTGAAAATAAACACCAAGAGCACCCAGCACGCTGCAGACAGAACGCAAAATATTCCTGTCATCCACTTCCCTGAGAACAGCATCACGCAGTGTCTTATCGGTCTGTCCTGATTGTAACGCTCCTTTTTCTTACGTAAATCACCTGGTAGCTTGCATGCAAATGTAGAGGGTACAAAATACAATCAAAAGTGCTCGCGCGAATAAAATGTATCAACATACTATGTTCCAAAGGAAGGGCAAAAGAAGAGAGTGGCAAAACATAGTATTAGTGCAGCAGGATGGAGAGTTGGGTGAGTTGGTGAAGCGACATGGTTGGTTGGAAACAGCGCGTTAAAACAGGACCACGAAGAAAATAACAGTACCGGACGAGCGCTAACTATCAAGAGAGACTTATTCAAAAAAGAAGAAACATTTATAAATACAAATTCAAATCTGCGCAGGCGAAATGGTAAGAACCACACTCGAACACTAAAAGCGATTACAGGAACAATTTTACTCTTGCTTCGACGTATGACAACACTCAAGGAAGCCACTTCTTTCCTTTGTAGACCTAAAGAGGGCTGACTAACACACTTATCGCCAAGCCTGGTTATGTTAAAAGCCTCTATTTTCTATCGATTAAGCTGTATGGGACGCCGGAACAATACGATTTTATCTCAATAGGGCTTACAGGCGCGCGATGAACAAGAACGGCATGATCAGACAAATGAAATGTGGGTGTGCCTTACAAGGAATTAAGGTACTGTCTTAAACGCACTATTAAACACCGGCCCATCTGGCCAACATAAACCTGATCTCATTACAAAGGAAGTTTGTGAGCAACACCAAAACAGTATAGCAATTTTTTGTTCTTATGATTAACAGAGCACATGTCATGTCTACCGCCTTCCTTACCTTGTTTTGTTCTGTCCCCTAAGGCACGTATTTTACGTAGTTTGTTAGGTGCCAAAATGGCTAACTGCACCCCATATTTGGAAGCAACTTTTTTTAGCCGATTATTAATCCGATGAACATATGCGACCACAGCGTACTTTTTCTGTTGTTTTGAAAAGCTAATTACACGCTGATGTCCAAGCAATGGTTGAAAAACCTGCTTTTTTTAGTTTTTGGACCTGTTCTTTCAAACTTTCATTCATTGATTGCAAGAATGCTTTACACAGAATGCTTTACACGAGTGCTGGAGATTTTTACAAGTTTACTGTGGCCGGACTTGTAATTCAACAATGGCTTTTCTGATCTAGTGAGAATTTCCAGGAAAATGATCGTTACCAAATTTTAATGAAACGTCTAAAAATTTGATGCCCGCGTTTTTCAATGGCTTCGTTCATTAACTTCAAGACAATACCTTTCTCTTTGAATACCTCAAAGACATCCACAAAACAGCGGAGAATTGAGCGCTTACCAGCAAAGACTAAATAAACGTCGACATGCCTGAAAACGTTTTCTACCATTTCTGACACGCCTTCCTCAAAAGAACGATAAACTTTACTCATAAAAATGTCACGAAATATGGGCGCCACCTTAGACGTAATGCAAAAAGCAGATTTCTGCAAGTACACATCTTCATTATACCCGACATACCTGGGATTCGGGTAAAAAGCAGTTCTAGAAAAGATTGTACAGTAATCCCACTACTACTTCGGAAAGCCTGTTCATCATTGCCATTTGTTATAGAACATTTTACAGAAACTGAAAGATGGTTTTGAGGAAGAGAATATAACATATCCTCAACATCAACGTGAAAGGCCCCTGCATCAGCAGGACAATCCTTCCTTAAATATTCAATGTTATATAAACCGTCTTTTTAAAAGAAACGGCTGCTGAAGGTTTAAAGACGAGAGGCATCTTTGCGAATAAGTGGACTTGTGAAGCCGCCAAGTATACCTCTCAAACACCACCACCCGGAAGAGAATGCCTGTTTTGTGTGTTTCGGCGGTGCAGGACAATTCAAGATGCAAATTGGGTGCTTCCTTGCAGACTTGACTAAACCGTAAAGATTTATTTCTTTGGGCAGGGACAAAGCGTGTTCTTTCTTTCCTTGGAGATATACATTTCCCTTTTAAGTTCTTCATGCGGACAGCGCCTTTTCCTGGTATGTGTCTTCAGGTAAACCAAACAAAAACCCCTGGGTGTCAGAGATGATAGCCCGAAGGTCATGCATAAAAAGGTACTCAGCCATTAGTTTTACTGGATTGTGCCTCTGACGCCCCACGGAAGTACGACCGAGAGCGTGTACACGTTCATTTACACACCTGCTCCGATTTGCTTCCAGGGCATGTCTGCTGATTCCTCTGGCCAAGGCAACCATGTCGACGGTAAGAAACCGAGGTTCGAAGCAGAACTTGGGGCCCAACTCCCGCAACCCGGCGATAATGTTCAGGTAGCTGAACTTCGCCAAGTGTTAAAAGGCGTGGTTGCGTTGGGCTCACTTTTTCTTCCTAGGTAGGCTGGGATGAACTGCATGCACACATAAACCCTACTTGTCTGGTCAATTGCTCTGCAGCAATCTTTATTCCCCCGGTCACGGCTACGCCCACCGCAATTAGTCCTGAGGCAATTTCTGAAGAAACGAGCTTGCCGACGCCACTCTACGGACAACATCATGCAGCTACGCCTCAAACGGTGTCCCGTCGGTTGCAGCCATCCACACACTGGCTGGACATCATCAGGACATGAACCGATCCATAAATGCCAGGAACCGATACGTACCTTGAAGTTGCTCGAATTGATGAGTGACAAACGCCACCCTACAAACTAGGTAAAATATGTTCCTTCGTGCACAGAAAGAAACAAGGTAAGGAAGCAGTAGACATGAGAAGTGCTCGCTTAATCACAAGAATAAGTATGTGCCATACTGTGTTGGTTTTGTTTACAAAATACCTTTGCCTTGTGGGCAGGTTTATGTGAGCCAGACGGGCCGGTTTTGAATTGTGTGTTTAAGAGAGAACCTTTATTCCTCAAAAGGCACATCCACATCTCCCCCGTCGGATCATTGCCGTTCTTGTTCCTCACTCGCCGGTCAGCCCCATTTAGATAGAACCGTTGTAATATTCCGTAGTCCCATCCAGCTTAGCTAGAGATAATCGATGGTTTTAACATAACCAGGCATAACGATAACTGTGTTAGTCAGCCCTCTTCATGACTACACAATAAAGAAGTGGCTTTTCTTGATTGATTTCAAACGTAGAAGCAAGGGTAAAATTGTTCCTGTTATCTCTTTCAGTGTTCGAGTGGGGTTCGCAGCAATGCCCATGTGCAGATTCGAATTTTGTATAAATGTTTCTTCTTTTTGAATAAATCTCAGTTGATAGCGCTCGTCCTGTCCGGTTCTCTTTTTCGTGGTCCTATTTTAACGCGCTGTTTCCAACCAACCAGGTGGCTTCGGAAAATCGCCCAACTCTTCGTTCCGTTCCAGTACCTTTCTTACCTTTCTTTGTCATCTGGCTTTTTCAGTGTTGAACGTTCAATCCAACTAATCCAGCAAACCTCTTTTCGCTCATCGCTGCGTGCAACTTCAAGGCACATATCGCGCCCTGGCATTTATTGATCGCTCAATGTCCTGCAGATGTCCATTGAGTGTGTGGATGGCTGCAACCCACGCCAAACTCTTCCAGGTGTTACTGCAGGATGTTCTCTGTGTCGCCAAGCTTGTTTCTTCAGAGACTGCCTCATGACTTACTGTGGTGGGCGTAGCCGTGACCGGGTGTATTGGGATTGGTGCAGAACAATTGACCAGACAACCGACTTCCTGTGGCAAGCACTTAGTCCCAGCCTACCTAAGAATAAAAAACCGAGCCCAACGCAAGGACGTCTTCAACCTCTCGGCGATGTTCAGCTACCTGAATATCATAATAGGGTTCTGGAGTTGGGACTGAAGTTCTGCTTTGAACCTCGGCTTCTTCGAGTCGACAAGGTTGCCTTGGCCAGAGGAATCAGCTGACAAGCCCCGAAAGCAGAGCGGAGCTGGCGTGTAAACGCATGTGTGGAAACTCTCCCTCGTACTTCTGGGGGCGTCAGAGGTGCAACCCAACAAAAGCATTAGCTGAGTAACTTTTTGTGCGTGGTTTTCGGGCTATCGTATCTGAGAAGGCGGGGTGTTTCTTTGTTTTACCTGAGGCGCGTATCAGGAAAATGCGCTGCCTGCAAAACAGAAGAACTTACAGAGTGCGAATGTAAATAAGGAAGGAAGGAAAGAACAGCCTTTGACTCTGCTTGAAGAGATAATTTCATCAAGTTTAGACATGTCTGTAAGGAAAGCACCGACATTACATCTGGAATCGATCTGCAATGTCAAAACACGCAAAACCGGCATTCCCTTCCGAGTAGTGGGTCTGAGAGGTTTAATTGGCAGCTTCACGTGTCCACTTATTTGCAAAGATGCCTGTTGTCTTTGAAACCTCAGCAGCTGTTTCGTGAAGAGAATCTGAAGGTATCACTGAATATTTCGAGAAGGATTGTCGTGCTAATTTATAGGCCTTTAGCATTGATCTTGATGGTATCTATTATTCTCGTCCTTTAAACGATGTTATTTTGTGTAAAATATCATACAACGAATGCCAATGATGAACTAGCTTTAAGAAATAGTTATGCGATTAGGGTAGATTGTTTTCTAGAATGACATTTGTTTTACCTAACTCCACGTATGTTTGTTTTATGAAGGTTTGTTCTTGCAGAAATCTGGTGTTTGCATTGGGTCTGAGGTGGCGCCCATATTAGGTGACAAAGATCACGCTTCATGGGATCATTCTAGGTGACATTTTTCTGACTAAAGTTAATCGTTCTTTGGAAGAAGGCTTGTCAGTAATGGTAGAAAACGTTTTCAGGCATGTCGGCGATTATTTATTCATTGCTTATAAGCGCTCCATTCTCCGCTGTACTGAGGATGTCTTAAAGATATTCAAGCAGAAAGGTATGGGCTTGAAGTTCACACTTGAAATCATTGATAACTCGTGTATCATATTTCTAGACCTTTCATTTCAATTTGTTAATAAATATTTTTGCTGGAATTGTGCACCAAGATGCTTAAAACCATTGTTAAATTGCAAATCTGGCCACAGTGAGCTTTTAAAGTACTCAATTGCCATGTTTAGCAATCTTTTACCATTGTCTAAATCATGCTTACACTCAATGACTGAAAGTTTCAAAGAAGAGGTCCAAAAACTAAAAGAAGCAGGTTTTCGAACCAGTGCTTTGCAATCAGCGTGTAATAAGCTCGTTAAAATGATAAGAGGTCGAGGCAAGACTGGCGCACAAGGAGAGAGAGAGAGAGATATAACTTTTATTTACATAGTGGATTAGGGCGCGGTGGGCGCAACCCTGAGGGTTGCGACGACTTCAGCCGCTCGAGTCACGAGCTCCTTCTGGAGCTGGTGGTCCGAGCGGCGCAACGCCTCCATCCACTGGTCAGGGGAATTAATGAAAGGGAATGGGTCCTCTGCACAAGCCCACATTTGGTGCTGGACCGTGGCCCTTTCACCGCAGCGGGGGCAGAGGGGGGATGGGTACAGGGAGGGGTGGATGTGATGCAGGACGGCTCTGCAGGGCAGGGACTCCGTTTGCAGTTGACGCCAGAGGCGTTCTTCCTCTAGAGTGAGGGATGAGTGGGCGGGGGGAAGCTTGCGGCGGGAGAGGCGGTAATGCTGCGTGACCTCTCTGAAGGTCAGGAGACTATCCCTGGTTGATCTGGCTCCATGGAGGGTAGAGTCCACATCGTATGCCCGGGTGACAAGTGCTGACAAGTGCTCTTGCTGCCGTGTGGCAGCCTTAGCACTTGTCACCCGGGCATACGATGTGGACTCTACCCTCCATGGAGCCAGATCAACCAGGGATAGTCTCCTGACCTTCAGAGAGGTCACGCAGCATTACCGCCTCTCCCGCCGCAAGCTTCCCCCCGCCCACTCATCCCTCACTCTAGAGGAGTACACAGCAGAACAATTAGGCTATGTTCCAATTTGTTCACGGGACCACTCATGGGCTAAAAAAAGTTGCTTCCTTATATGGGGTGCAGGGAGCCAGTTCGGCACCCAACAAACTAGGTAAAATACGTGCCTTATTTGGCAGAAATAAACAATCAGAAGAACAAATATGTTCCAGGCTGTGTTAGTGTTGTGTACATAAACCCCTTTGTCATGTGGTCAGGTCTATGAGTTTACGAGTTTACGAGTTCATGAGTTTACGAGAGCACCTTAATTCCTTGAGGGCACACCACATTTCATTTGTCGGATCATTGACGTTCATGTTCCCCGCGCGCATGACAGCCCATTTAGATAAAACCATTGTATTATTCCGCCATCCCATCCAGCTTAAGCGAGAGATTATAGAGGCTTTTAACATAATCAGGATTGGTGAGAAGCGTGTTAATCAGCCCTCTGTATGTTTACACGAGAATAACTGGCTTTCATTGATTGTTGAGAAGTGTCGAAGCACGGATAAAATCGGTGCAGTTATCTCTTTCAGTGTTGGAGTGTGGTTCTCACCATTGCGAAAGCGCAGATTTGAATTTTTGTATATACATGTTTCTTCCTTTTGAATAAATCTCAGTTTATAGCGCTCGTCCTGCCAGGTTCTTTTCTTCGTGGTCCTGTTTTAATGCGCTGTTTCGAAACAAACATATAGTACTAGTGGTAGAAAATGAACCGAATCCTGAAAAGGACATTGAATAGCCTGCCGGCAAAGCCACACCAATGATGCCGAGGAATGTCGCGTTGCGGTACTTTTCGGTACCAGAAAAGCTTCTTTTGCGAAAACGAGCTCTTTTGCGAAAAACAGTTTTTACCGGTTAACTTTGAAACTACATAATTAACACTTGGTGGAATGGTGCACCACCGCAGGCTGAAGTGATAACAAACAGTCCCCACCCAGCCCAAGGAGCAAAAGTTAATTGAGCAGATAGCCGCGACCCACCAACATCTACCAATACTTCAGACAACCGCATGCCACTGGACCGAAAGCAGGTGGTTGGTGCTTCAAGCATTGACCACGTAACGACCTACATGGGCATGATTGCCGGCTGAGGAATGCCACTGATAAAAACGGGGATCGGTATTGCAATTCTTTTCCAAGGTAGTACAGGCGTCACTTCCGTGACGTTTAGGACGCCCGTGAAATCTTCCTGTATCCGACAATTTGTGTTCAATAACGGCATAAGTACAAGATCTAAAATAACGGCAGAAGAAATATTCGTCACGCTGACATTATTAGGGCACAAAGAAATGATGAGACTACCGGGCAGTGCACAACATCACCAGGTAACACATATCACTATCTGAACGTGCAGGGTAAATGACATATTTTAAATATGATTTTTTTACATGAAAAATCAGCCGCTTTCACCGAGCCAATGCAACTCATTGGCAGGCGAACGGCTTGCTGGATGTGTGATTCTCTGTCAATATCAAGTCAATCATTACACATCAATAAAACATTTTAGCCGATCATAAAAACGTTATGAAAAAACATTTCGGAGCCTACCTTGCGGAGAACACTCGTTAGAGATGTTCTGTTGCTCTATAAATTATTAAAGCATCTCGGCGACCTCTTTATATGCACCCAAAACTATTGCTATTAACTAAAGTGGGTGGGATGCAGATTTTTGAAGTAAAGTGTACTAGTGGTCGGACATAAGTTTTATAATGTTGCAGCTTAGTGTCCTCGGAAGCTATCGGAAGCATTCTGTTTAGTAGCCCTTCTTTGCATGCCGTTTTCTAAATACACGTGACGTGTTCTTTCCATTTCAGTTCGGCTGTAATGAAAACTTTTAAATATTTGTAACATCATGCATCAACTAGGCAAAGATCGTCTATTTTGTACGTGTACTTTATTGACACATTTTGCCTAGGATGATCATCTATGACCCCTTTGCGGTTGGCTGTCACTGCCAGTTGTAAGGGTGGTGGGAGCCCCGTCAAGCGATATTTTTTTCGCATATGTCTAAGATGACCTAGTCTTTATGGCTGCAGTTTTCAGAATACATCGTAAAGAACGCAGTCATCTACGAAAAATTTTATTTGTCCTGCATGTTACGAACAATAACTTAATTAAAAATAAAAGTAAAGTGGTTCAAAACGGAGCCCTGTGGGATGCCCTAAAGCCCACACGAGGCCACAGGACATCCACCAATAACGGTTAGGCCCTGTTGCCTCTAAGAAAGCTACGGCTTAATCCATGCCAGTATTTTGATATTCATAAATCGCGTCACATCACTGAGTAATTACAATTGTACGCATGGTTAACCGCATTATCAAAGTCTCAAAATATGATGTCCTCTTTTCCTGCTTCTCCAGTGTCACAGCAGAGTGGTAAACTGGTTCCAGAAGCTAATAGTGGACTGTACGCGGGGGAAGCCACGCTGTCTGGTGTTCATAAAGCAAGTGCTCTCAAGGAATGTTTATATGTGCTGAAATATTTTGTGTTTCGTACTTCCGGCCCATGTTAAAAGAATAAAAATTGGTCCTTATGCCAATACGTGAGATCGGCTTTTGTTACACTTCTGTGTTGAGGTGAACTTTGCATGCACCCAGCAAAGGGGAAGTTACGGTAACTCAAGACAGTTGTTAAGCAGTAAAAACAAGTACTTCGCGAACCACACCACATTCCTCACAACGAGATTCTTTGTCTGGGTCGCCGAGGCGAGCGGTCGTGCTTCGAATCGGCTCCGTAGATTATGTCCTATAGCGTCGAAATATTCCTGCAGATAGATATTTTTTCGATTCTACAACAAGCAGTTCGACAAGACGAGCAAACCGACACCACTTTTTCTGTGAGTGGGCAAGTTGTTCATCGATTACTCGGCGTCGACGACTTTCCGGTGAGACCCCAGCGCTAAGCATAACCACACGTAGGCTTAGCGCGACTCCGAGCCGGCACGCCCCGACCGCTCGCCGGAAGGAGACCGGGATGGCGTCCATGAACGTGCAAGCAGAAATAGATACCACCCCTGCCCTGCAACACGGCCCCGAGCTGAGCATCCAGGACGGAAGAATGGCAATCGCAGTCCACGGGTCCGTAGCGCACGAGGAAACACCGAAGGCGAGAGCGGGCTGGCTACAAGTGCGGTACGGTCGTGGCCGGCAGGCAACCAACAACAACAGCGACAATGGCACGGGGACATCAGATCAACCCCACAAGTCATCGGAGACCACTACGGGCCAAGGTAGGCCCACCAAAACGCTCACCCCAGCACAATTCGCTCGGAAAGTCAACAATGCAACCGAGAAAGCAGCCCACATGCCACGCGGCATGGCTAGAGACGAGAACAAGGTGGTGATCAGACCACGAGGCGGACTAACAGTGGGAAAGGTTAAGCCTACCAACCTCATGCGGGCCATCGCAAGGGCGGCAGGCATCGACCTACAAGATGCAGCGGGTAAAGACACGGCTTACCCCCACGCCACAAAAAAATATCATCGTGGTCAGCACTCCTAGCGAAGAGAGAGCCAATCGATACGCGGATATCCGAAGAATCAAACTGGACGCACAAACTTTCGAAGTCTACGCCTACGGCACGGCACCGGACAACACGGTAAGGGGAGTTATACACAATATACCCGTAGAAGACACAGAAGAAGACATCAACGCATATCTCAAATGTAGCTACAATTCGACGGTCCTCGGAGCACATTGCATCGGTACATCTGAAGCAGTCATAGTCCTGTTCCAAGGCGACGGGGTACCAACCCA
Source organism: Haemaphysalis longicornis (assembly GCF_048455015.1). Classification (NCBI taxonomy): domain Eukaryota; kingdom Metazoa; phylum Arthropoda; class Arachnida; order Ixodida; family Ixodidae; genus Haemaphysalis; species Haemaphysalis longicornis. Next base: position 93,661,252 of record NW_027526214.1, read on the forward strand.
CGTCAGATACGGCGGAGTAATGATCAGGTGTACAATTTATAAGCAACACAGGGAGGTGTGCAAGCACCGCGGCCAAGTAGGACATCGCTGGGATGTTTGCCCCACGCCCAACCTAAAGGTCTGCTTCGGCTGCGGAAAAGCCAATCCGGACCAAGACCACGAAAAGACATGTCAACCACACTGCAAACTTTGCGGAGGCCAACACCCAACCGGTGACAAGAGCTCAAGAACCGATACAAAACGTCGTTTCAAGTCAAGAAACGCCAGTGGGAGGCCAAGAACGCAAAGACCGCTGCAAACGCCATCGGGGAGTGTCGCCAATCGTCAGCATTAAAGACGAGACTATCGAGGAAAGACGAATTCCCAGAACTACCAAGCGCTGGCAAGAGAATACGTCATCTATCATCGCGCGGCGCCAGCCGCGAGAGATCGAGCAGTAAAACAAGAGGTGCCAAGACAGCGGGATCGCCGGCAGCGACCGCCGCTGCAGGTGTGACATGGGCCCGAGTAGCAGACGCCAATTGAGGCGGAGCCAAGCAGCAGGCCGGGCAAAGCGGCCTGCGCTCACCCAGTCGAGGAGACAACGACAGAATACAAGCTCTAGAGAAGATGGTCAAAGACCAACAGGAAACCATCGCCAAGCTAACCAAGCAACTCCAAGAAATCTTCGTCACGAGAAGGTGCAACATGGCAGCACCGCCAAAGACTCCTCACGAGATGTGGCTAACAACGACGGCAAACGTAGCAGTCACGGCACCTACAGCACCTCCAACAACAGAAGTAGACGTCAAGCACAACACTGCAGGAGGTAACAATGAGGAAACAGAGACGGAGGAAAGGGAAGACGGCGAAATCATTGAAACCGACCAGAACACATACTCTCCTGACCCCAAGGCCAGTTATAGCCGAAGACACGGAAAAGGTGAACCACATCGGCTTCTCGGTGAGACTCAGCCACAACACCAGAAGAATCGAGAGAATCGAAGCTCGACTCGACAAGCAAGGAGCGCAAACAGACAAGCTTGTGGCACAGTACGGAGAAATCAAAGTCAGCCTGGACGAAACCAAGGCCCTGTTTTGAGACCCCATCGCCAGACTGGAGCAATACCTATACGAGAAGCTAGGGGCGCCAAGTACAAACGTGACTGGCCATGACGCCGCCGGAGACACGACCCAACAACAACAACATCATGGCTAAGAAGACCCGTACCACACTCAAAGTCTGGCACTGGAATGCCAATGTCCTCCGATGCCGACTGGCACTACTGAAACAACACGTGCAAGCCGCGGACCCCCCCCCCCCCCAGACATAATAATGTTCCAAGAAACACACCTGGAAAAGAAGCCAACACTCCCCGGAAACGAACGCACGCAACACCTCCCAGTACGAGAACCAGCTCCAAGGGTGCCGCGCAGGGAGTGTGCACGTTCGTCAGGAAGGATCTAACAATCATCCCACACGACCGCTTCCTCGGCCGAGACACCGCCCTAGAGATGTGTGCTACCGAGGTGGTGGTCTGCAAAAAGAAGCAGACAACAGTCTACGCCATTAACGTGTATAGCAATCCACAACACCGAAGTCAACGGTTCAAAGCGATGTTCCACAAGACGTTGCGACAGGTTGGAAACAACCCAACAATAATAGCCGGAGACTTCAACGCACAGCAGAAGGAGCTCGGATACGGGCTCACCTCGGCTAAGGGTAAAAATCTGCTCGAGGAAGCCGAAGAGACCGGGTTCGAGCTCATCACAGATCCACAGCAACCGTCCCGCATCGGTACCTCCACCGCCCGAGACACCAACCCCGACCTCGCCTTTGTGCGTCTCCCCAGCGGCAAGGCGTCCAAAAGGCGAAACACGGGGCATAGTCTCGGGAGCGACCATTACATCATAGAAGTGGAGGTCCCCATCAGGTGGCGGACGCAAGGACCAACAAGAATACACACAAGCACAAGTTAACCGATTTGAATGCCTTCCGCCGAATCCACACCAATTCGACCATCGAAGATATAGAGCAATGGACCACGAAGATGGTGGAGGCGAGCAAAAAAGTCACAAAGGAGATTAAAACAGACGAACAGATCCATGTCATGGACCCTAAACTGGCCCATATGATCGAGGCCAGAGGATCCCTGCAAAGACGATGGAAGAGACACCGACATCTACGAAGCCTGCGCAAGCGGATAGCGCACCTCGGCCGAGAGATCGAGAAGTACAGTCACCAGCTATGCGCTCAACAATGGCACGCCATACAGGCGACAGACAGCCGCACGCCAGCGAGACGTGGAAGCTCCTCCGGCACCTGCAAGACGAGACGCAAAGCAAGGCCTAACAACACCACAGACTTGCCGAGATCATCTACAAGGCAACCAAGATGCACGGTACTGAAAAGCTAGCCAAGCTACTCAATGAGCAATACCTGCCTGCCGCCCCTAACACGGACCACGCACATTATAGAAGAACGGCAAACCCCGAACTCGATAAAGACATTGAAGAATGGGAGGTCTGAAGAGCGGTGCATGAACTAAACTGCAGATCGGCTGCTGGTCCCGACGCCATAAGCAACAAGATTCTAAGAAACATGAACGAGACGGCAATTATAACCCCAACGATGTACCGATCCCAATGCTGATACAATACAATACAATCACAATACAATACTGATCCCAAAAACGAACAAGCCAGCCAGCATACAAAACGTACGACCCATCTCCCTCACATCATATGCAGAGAAGGTGCTGGAACATGTCCTGAACAATCGGTGGCAAGACTTCCTGGAAGAAAACGACATATACCCCGACACCACGCTGGGATTTAGAGCAAAGCTCTGCACAAAGGACGCAATGCTTCTCCTGAAACATGACATGCTCGAAACTCCCAGCAAGGTTGACTGCAAGGCGATCCTACGCCTAGACTTGAAAAGCGCCTTCGACAACATCCGTCACTCCCCCATCCTGGAACAGGTCAACAGACTTTGTCTAGGAGAGCGGGCGTATAACTACATACGAGCCTTCCTGTCACACAGGACGTCCAGCATACAAATAGGGCAATCACAGATCGAAGACCGAAAGCTGGGTAGCATAGGCACGCCACATGGGTCGGTCATCTCCCCACTACTATTCAACTTAGTAATAATACTGGTGGCCGAAAGGCTAGCCCAGCTGCCGGACCTACGACACACCATATATGCAGACGACCGGACGCTGTGGGTAACAGGAGGCTCGGACGGACACATCGAGGAGACGTTGCAGGAGGCAATACATACCGTCGAAACCAGCCTCCACGGCATTTAGGTACACTGCTCACCTCAAGAATCGGAGATGTTGATCATACCACCCTCCGGCCACGAAGAAAGAAGGGAGAACAAGAAGCACATAGAAACCTCAACCTCTACACCAAAGACGGAACCGCCATCCCGCACGTATATACCATCAGAGTTTTAGGCCTACACATGGACGCAGGCAACGGTAATCACACGGCGCTCGAAAAGCTGCTAACGAAAATGGGCATTACTACCCGCCTCATAAAGATAATTTCGACGCGGCGTGACGGCATGCGCGATGCAAACCTCCTGCGACTACTGCAGTCGTTTGTGGTGATCCACGTATCGTACGTGGGCTCTTTCCACCAATGGCTGCAGTACGAGAGGGATAGGATTAACGCAGCCATAAGGAAAGCATACAGAACGGACCTTGGACTGCTTCCATGTACTAACAACCAGGCCTTGGGGTCCTTGGGAGTCCATAATACTCTCGAAGAGATATGCGAGGCTCAGCGTACAGCGCACATACAACGACTACAGAAAACCAGGACTGGCCGGAAGATTCTACAGCGTGCGCGCCTCAGCCCGACAACAACTAGAGAAGAAGAGGCTAACATGCAAAGAAAGAAGCTGCCCGCTATCATAAGTAGACAGCTGGTGATCTCGCCGCCCCCGCGCAACATGCATCCGCCGAGGGACAAAGAGCGCAGACAGGCCAGGGCCAGAGCGCTGGCCGAGACCTACGAAAACGACCGCACGGCTATGTACGTCGACGTCGCTCAGATGCCGGAAAGACCACAGCACTTCGTGGCAGTGGTAATTCGCGCTGCGGACGGAAACACAGTCAACGCGTGCAGCCTCCAAGCCACCAAAGCCGAGCAGGTGGATGAGGCCGCTATCGCCCTAGCTCTGTGCGGCGGCGACGAGGCCCGGACGGTACTGAGCGACTCGCAAATGGCAATCACAAACTACTCCAGAGGTAAGGTGGGAATGGTGGCAGCCCGCATCCTCTCCAAGAACAAAGAGACCACACCGCACTTAAGGTGGTTCCCGGCTCATGTAATACTCATCGCCGGGGGTGTTGCCAACCGCAACGAGAAGGTGGACGCCGTCGCACGAGACCTCGCGCGCCGTGCGGCGCCCCACCGCATCGCCTCTCAGATTGCGGTGGAGAGCGCCCCTGACATGGAGCCCATTCTCAACTACAGCGAGGTCATGGCCTGGCATAGAGTGGAAAGGGCGCAACTACCCCCGCCCCACCCAAGATTGGACAGAACAGAGGGGGTGCTGCTACGACAATTGCAGACGAGGACAGTCCTCACACCGGCCCTGGCTCGACACATGTGTCCCGAACTATACGGGGAAGTGCTGTGCTGTGTGTGCGCGGACGAACCTGCAATTCTGGCCCACATTATGTGGGGGTGGGGTGCGAGTGACTACAGTGCAGTGTCGGACCCACTGCCACCGGACATGGTGGACTACGTTTGTTCCTCCAACCCGAAGGAACAGCTTATCGCCGTCCAGCGGCTCGAGGATGCCCTTGCCCAGCAGGCGCAAACGGGAGACCCTCCATCCCCTAGCGGGAGGAAGCGGGCTCGCCAAGTAGCCAAAGCTGGAGCACTGGCCAAGAGTTCCCCGAGGTATAGCCTCCCGATAGGGGGCGGTGAAGCCCTGCGTGGCCTGACCCGCCGCTGCACGCCGGACACAAATAAATGTCCTTTTTCTCTCTCTCTCTCCTCACGACGAAAGCGTTACGTATGCCGTCAAAATCTGGAGACTTGACTTATAGGCCTACAGAAGCAAAAGGAGTCCTTTTTCATAGACACTCGCGTCACTTAAGGAAGCACTCCAATAAAAAAAGAAAATTGCTGGATGTTTCCATCGTCATCAGTTAATGCTGAACAAAGATGCCCGTTCAAAGCACCTGCAATAGTTTTATGTCGTAAACAGACTCCTCCTGTATGGAAAACGCGAATAGGAGAGTTGTATTGCGGGGCGAGAGAACCCCAGAACTTTTATTGAGACAAAATCATGAATTCGTTAAACGACGCTTGTCGATATTGCTATTTTCCTACCATAATTTTATGTTTCAGTTCGATTCAAAAATTGCTCAGTATATCAGGCGCTCTGTTTATAGGGGCTTTCCTCGTGGTTTTCTTTGCTTCTTAAGTATTCGCCCCATTCGTATGAGACCTTTATTCGTCCACGAATTGGCCTGCCTCTGTGCGTTCACTGGATGATGATGACGTAGAGGTTTAATGGCGCAGCAACCTTTCGGTTATAATGCGCCAAACACAAGGTATGCTTTCACCGGAATGGTACTAGATTATTCATCGTGTCAAATACAAAGTTTCAATAAAACTGGCACACGTCGTTCGAAAAATGTTTTTCTGAGTCGCCGAAGCAACAAATATAGAAAATTAGCTATCGAGCGCTTCAACTATACACGTGTGAAATCGTGTATAAGGCGTTGCTCTTTTGGACTTGAGGGGGAGATTTAATTGCTTAGTTAAGCAGGGAGCTTAAGGATTAACGATCAGGTTCAACTTTCCTTTATCGTGGTAGGGTTAGGCAAACCACGTGGATGATTTCTGGACACGTGCGCCGTCAGGATGTGCCAGAATCACTGTCGGAATCTACCTCGAAGTTACGTTGGCGAGCACTTCGGTGAATTCCGTGGGGTACTAAATACCGTCGAAGGAGTTTCCCACTGAATACGCCTCGTCGAATTGTTGCATAAACCCCCACGAAATCACAGGTATAATACTGCGCGTCTTGGTGTCGGTGTTTGGAGCGTCCGGCCCGCATTAGCTGCTATTTTGTTGGAGGAGCACACACAAGCTGGCGGGTCTCCTCCGCATGCTGTATGTAAGCTTGGACGTCAGCCATGAGGTATTCGTCATCCACGTGCGGCCGCATAGCGCGACCACTGTTTTCGGCAATCTTCCTGAGACAAGCTCGAAAGGTGTCATCTATGTAACTTCCAATGTGAAGTGGGAAGGTATTTTGTCCCTTGCCCTGTGTTCAACGTCGACCTACACATCAATCGGCGATCGTTCTGTTCATTGCTTTGGTAAGTCCGTTCGCCTGTGGGCGGTACGCCGTTGTCTTTCCTTCATCAGTGTTGTGGTACCGCATTGGGCCTTGCACGAGCTCTCATTTGCAAGCCGTTCCGCGATCCATATTTTGTGCTTTAGGAGCTCCATGTCTCAGCAGAACATGATGTATGAAAATCTTTACAACTTCTTCACGAGTCTCCCGGCGAGAGCGGAGGTCTCTGCGTAGTAAGTGATGTTGGCTGTCGCTACAACAGCTCACTTCAAGGCGGCTCAGAATGTGGGGAACAGGCGTAGAAGGTTCAGTTCACTCTGTAGGAAGGGTCACGATGGAACGGTGATGGGTTGCAGTAGACCACAGGTTTTCATCGGCGGTGTTTTCCTCGCTACCAGTCAAGGCAGCTCTGGAACCAGTTGCTGACATCGGAAGCAAGACGCGCGCAGGAGCATCGTCTTGACATTCCCGATCGTGCGTGCCGTTTTGGGGTACACTGATGGTAGTTTCACGATATGGGACTTAGTCCTTGTTGTGTGGTCGAAATTCTATACTAGCACCGAAGTTTTTAGGAGGTATGGCCGCCCTGTTTCATTTGAATATATTTAGCACGGTGACATTGAGTCCTTGGAGGTAGTCGATCATGTCACGAAACACGAAGCCGTTCCGCTACTAGTGGCCTAGGTCGCTTTCTGCCACAAAGCTGAGAAACGCCCTGTCTCTATCAAATTCAAGTGGCGCCGAGTACACAAGAGCGCTTGACAAGCAGTTGGCGTCCAAATGTTTGCTGCCAGATTTGTAAACCAAGGTACAATGTAACTCCTGCGGGCACAAGCTCCACCTCCCTAAAACGCAAGAGGGGTCCTTACAAATGGCTGGCCAACGAAGCGCTTGGTGGTCTCTTGCCATTTAAATGGACCTACGTAGACATATGGGCGAAGCTTAGACATGGGCAACATTGTGGCGAGGCACTTATTTTCAGAGACCCTATAGTTTCGCTCATATTTCGATAGGCCTAGGCTGCAGTAAGACATTGCGTTTTCGCCACCGTTTTCAAACGAGGACAGTACCCAAGCATTTACTGTAGGCGTCGGTGGGCATTTCTGTGTTGGCGGACTCGCCGAAATGTGTAAGAACAGGTGGCTGCTGTCGGTGCGTCTGAAGCTCACAAAAAGCGTTCTTGTGCGCTTCCTCCCAGTAAAACTGAATGCTTTCATTAGTCGTGCTTGATAAGGTCGGCAATTTTTGTACAGTGTTCAACAAAGGCCCGATATTACGTGCAAAGGCCTTGGAATATCGGCACGTCTTTCTTGTACTTCGCCTTTGGAAGCTGGGTATAGATTTAATTTTCGCCAGATCAGGTATCACTCCGTCGGAGCTGACGACGTGACCAAAAACTTCCGTTTCTGCAACCGGAAGCGGCAATTTTCGGACTTGAGAGTTAATCCTGATGCTGAAATTGAATCGAGTAGTGATTTTAACCTTGCGAGGATATGGTAGACGTTAAGAAGAACAGGGAAACGTCGTTCAAGTAGGGGAGGCAGGTGTTCCCCTTTAGAAAAGCTAGCGCAGTGTGTAAGGCTGATCGTTGCTGGTGCGCTGCACAGCCCAAAGGGCCTTACCTCAAGCTTTAGGATGCATCAGGTGTCCTAAAGACCGTCTTCTTTCTATCTCCTTCATCTACGTTGATTTTTTAAACTGTTTTTAGAGCCCTGCATGAGAAATACTTTTCGCTGAAGAGGTGGGGCGCGTCGTGGATATGCGAGAAAGTCTAGAGGTTTCCTCTTTTACATATATTTGTTCAGGTGTCGGTATTGAACACAGAACAATAAAATGCCGTCTTTTTTCGTCGTCGACCATGATTCGTCGACCATGTTGTCAAACTGCGTTCGCAAAGCCTAGCGCTCAAGTGAATGTGCTCGTTGAGTTGACTAGCATTGTTCGAGCGAACTCTTCGGTGATTATACTGTGCTTTGCAATCTGCTTCGGACGTAGCTTTGAAATCCATCAAAAGCCGTCGCTGCAGCGCATTCTAAAAATCTAACCTTTTCTGTTTTCCTTTCGGTTGCCCTGAGTCGACGTCCAAGAGATGAGAGGATTTCAATTAAGCATGATATGCATGCGGAACGGAAGCAAGGGTGATCAAGGCAGTTTCGTGCTAAATTTGTTCGACGGATACAATAGATCACGTGCTAAATTCCGTCTGTAAAATTTATGATCAGATTATGACAATTTTTATGCTTAAAATGCACAAAACCTCTAGCGACCGAAACAACACGCCCCAGAAGCGCAGCTGTCCTCGCTCTCTACAACTGCGTTTGGGTCAGTACCTGCATCTTGACAATACGAAGCAATCATGAGGGTTGCGTGGGGAGGCAGGTAAACTGGGTCGTCAGCGAGGCTTAACAAATTATGTCATTAGGCACTTCGTTTCAGCATCACGGTGCCATCGGCGAAGAAACTGGTTTACTTGTCCTAGATTCCATGGCGGGACCGATTCGGGAATACTTCGAACGCGGCACGGTACGCGGTACAGATTCTAGTTGGAGTGAGAGATGGCTTCATGCAGTGGGCAGGGGCGCACCAGAACTGGTTATAGAAAATGTTTCCAGTTTCGATGGCAAAAACCCTCTCATCCCTCAATATTCGGGTCCAGCGTCTACTAGAGTGATTACGGCGAGATCGTCGAAGGATAGCCGAGCAATGGGCATTGCCGATTTCTGGATTCGTGTGCGTCGAGGCTTCGTATCCCGGCTGGTGCGCGTGGACAGTTGGCCTCGCCGAGTGGTCGTCGCTTTTTTACGGCGGGCTTTTTCGCGTAAGGTGTACGTCATTTTGTCTAGCCGTCGTCACATTCCGGGGTTACGTCAGCATAGAATCGGGATGTCCGGCCTTGTTCGTGCGTCCAATCTTTGTCGCTCGTGCGTGGTTTCGTTGTAGGAGAGTAAACGTCTTTTCGTAGTAGAGCAACTTCAGCAATAAAACAGCTGCTTTTTCTTTAAATGTGCACTGGGGGTTCTTCCAGGTTCAAAGTCATGGTTTCTGCGGTTGCACAGCGATCAAAATAGGGCGACATCGAACGGTTCAACAACAGCGGGCATTGGGAGATTTTGGATTGGTTTTCACCGATTTAATCCAGGATATTTCGGGCAACAGCCTTGGTGCGCCGACGGGGAAGCCTCACTGACCAAGACTGTTGTGTGCGCAGCGACCGATGGTGTGATTGGTACTTGGTGTGATCTGTGAGAAACCAAGTGGTCGTACAATCTTTGTCGACTGTAAAGCGTTTTCTCTGCCGCGGAGGCCTCAGACGCGAATTCATCAAACATATTCCATGTGTTACCGACAAGACAAGCCACCAGCTCTCGTTTCACTCCTCGCGTGAGAAACCTTAGTTTCTTTAATTCAGACATTTCTGCGTGTGCACGTTGAAAGCAATTCATCTCATCAACAAAGATCACGACTTCGTTTTGGTGTTGAATGCGCGTTTCCAGCAAATGTTTGGCGTGTTCCTTTCGCACGACGTTGGCGAAGGTTTTCAGCAACTCGATTTAAAAGATAGCAGAAGAAGCTAGGCAGCTTCTTGGGTTTTTCAGTAAAGTTCGAACTACATCTTTTTAATAAAACACACGCCGGAAAGTTTTTCGCGGTCCCATCTGGTAAAAACCAGGGTGCCCTCCCCTTCCTCAAACCAGTCCTCTGTGAGATCCGCGTAAGGATGGAGGTTCCAGTCGCTGTGGCAGGACGATAGAAGGACTGGCTATTGGCACGTTTTGGTCCACTGCCGCGGTTGCTCTGATGTTTTCTTGCTGATAAAAGACCGAACTCGCCGGCTAAACCTCGCAGTCGCTGGTTTTCTATGCTTGGGTTGTCTTGAATGCTTCGATAGGGCGTAGGGAGCATAAAGGGGGCGTGCCACGCTTCCAAAAGTATGTCACCTACCCAAACACGAGGCAGCTGTATTTAGGAAAAATAAACTTTGTATGACGTAAACGTTTGCTCGCCTAACAACTCACAGAATGCACAGGTCCGGAAGCAGCAGTCAACAAATAACCTGTGCAGGCGAGTGTCGCAGAATCTAAACGCGTGATGGTACTATGGATCTTTTGGTGCGATTGTTTCTCGAAACGTCGAATGACAACAAAACCACTGTAGATCAAGGCGTATTGTTCTAGACCAGTGCGTTCAGGGCCAAACACTCTCCCTGTCACAATATGATAGCCCGTGCGGCATTTAAAAAGTACAGGATGCATGCACTTTCTATGAAATACCTAAGCAAAGTTGGCGCGGCTCACTCACACTCACTCAATAATTTTTTTTTCTCTAATCTCCATTCACGCAAACTCAGACTCAATGCATAGCAGCACATCTGCTCTCACTCAAAATAAAAATCAAGGAGCGAAAAACTCAGAACTCACTCGGACTCGAAACTCAAAGTTTTGTGAGAACTCAAAATGTACTCAAACTAAAAGTGTACTAAAAACTCAGAATTTACTCACACTTAAAATCTACTCAGTACTAAAAATGTACGCAAACTCAAAATGTACTCAATTCAAAATGCACTCAGTCTTGAAAATGAGCTCAGTGCTCAAAATGTACTCAAACTCAAAAAGTAATCAGTACTCCAAAATATAAACAAAACTAAAAATAAACTTTGAACTCAAATGGAATCACAACTCTCTCATGCTAGGAATTTACTCGGGCTAAGATGGACTCTGACTTGATTAGCATTTAGAGTTTTGAAATTCACGCATGGTTAAAATATCACGGGGGCCAATTTGTCCGCTCGAACTATTGCGTTCAGTATGACATGACCTCGTAACCGCAGTGAGGTTGGAAACAATTTTTCTTGCATTTTTATTACAGCTATACCTCCTGGCCGTGATGATTAGCCCTGGTTGCAAGAAATTGTACGTATATATCGGATACGAAACTCTTGATATAGGCTCCGTGCGGGGCCGTGCTGGGGCCCCAGGGCTGAACAAACAATATTGGGCGAGGGGACGTGCGGTCACTCCTCAGTTTATTTACGACTAAGTTGTTTACGGATACGATACCGCGCATTCTTGCTCTGCATCCTGAAAAAAATTTCACCATCTTCCTGTAGGTTGAACCCTGAGTAGTATGCGAAGCTGCTATGGGGTCGACTCAATTTCCATTCGTTTTCAGTTCGATCAAGGAGATGCGAGAGAGAATGAGGGGAGCGGAGCACGCGCACGCGTCATTTATACCGCAGAGCAACAGTGGCACGTCCCACAGAGTATGCAGCGGCTACCGTTGTGGCTCTAACCCTAAGGACGGCCACCAGGAGGTCATGCAGTTATGACGTGCCCGACATGGGCTCCTGATTTTCCTCGCCGTTACCACGGACTCCAACCTTACCACGGCTTGGTTTTGGTGCCAGTCGACGCCCTGCAACTTCCGCTTTCGACTGACACCTGTATCTTTGTGGTACGGCTACGTTCGGTGGCAAAAGCCGCCGCGACCTTCTCCTACGGGTGAGCTGGCAACGCTAGGCCTAACCCCGCCACTTTACCTATCGGCACACCGCACTCTCCGCCGCGCACGTGCTCGTGCTCGTCACAGCCAGAGCCAGCGCTGCAGCCGGCGTCCTGCGGGGGACCCAGCGTCGGCCATGCACAGCTGCGAGACGACCGCTTTACCTTACGCTCCGGCCCCCCCTCCCTCACAACAAGACGGTCCTATGCCCACGGACGCCCAAGGTGACCCCATGGACAGCCCAGCCGGAGGCGATATCGACCTTCCAAGGAGTTCTACCACTACCGCAGACGACAACCGGTGGATAGAAGTACGTCGACGCCAACGGGCCCTTTGAAGCCCAACTGCCGCCGATCCTCAACATTCTTCACCCACCGCCAGAGCACGAAGCAACCACCTACGATCGCCACCGCCCCCAGCCCCGCTTCCGCACGGAGACAAGATTATCTTTCGACCCCGAGGCGGACCTGAATGTGGGGTGTTCATGGCTATACAGCAACACTTCGCTCTTAAAAACATAAATAAATATAACAAATTTTAAATGTTTTTATGTACGACCTCTCGGAAACTATATAAGGACCTGAGAGTTGCAGTTCGAAAACAAAGCAAGAATGGTACATTGCATACTTCTTACAACGATCAAGATATGAATACTGATCCAGAACAACGATTTCCACACTAAGGCGAAATATTCATTATACAAACAACCTTACAATGGGAGGCATTCCAGGGTCATAATACAGAAACTTAACACTAATTTGGAATGTCTTTCAATGGGAGTGCAGAAAACGAACTAGTTGCCGAAAACGAACGAAATTGTACAAAAAGAAGGGAAGCGAATCATTGGAGAGATTTAAGCATTTGGCACTCGTCGCTTCCAATAGCAATTACAACTTATCTTGTATTGAATAAATGATGGGCAGCCCTTTATGTTTGCCACTTTCTCATGCCTAAGTGGTAACAAAAAATATTGCACTCTTCAATTAGACTTTCCAAGAGTGTCCTAAAAAGAATCGACATTGTAATACTTTCAATTTTTTAAAACGAATTCAGGTGCTATTGTAAAGAGAAAGTTAACAGAAACTTCTTCTAGGTCAATTCTTTTTTCTTATGTACTGCCTGATTGAAAAGGATTCACGGACAAAAAAATTCATAACAAGCCGGAACCTTCACAACATAACTCACCTAATATAAAAAAGTCTTTTGTTAGTAACATTTTTGTTCTAGAAGGAAGTGATCAGGAGCTGTGGCGCCCGCATAAAATGAGTTCCAACTTCTTTTAGGTTAACAATTACTAGCGATTGTAATGTATTTCTTGTTTACTTCATTTCGGTACATGATTTTAATGCGAAATTGTAGCACATCATCAGAAAGCCCTATGTACAGGGTGAAATTAGCCAGACAATTGAATTTTCCATGAACCCATGGACTGAGTACTTCAGTCAACTGGGCATACGCATCCTCAGCTGTGCAGGTGGAATGTGCCTCGAAACCGGTGCCCAGCGTGTTAAGGTCACTGATGGGTGTACACGTCATACTTTCGCTGAATTAACTTTTTTTCTAGACAAGATAAAGCCATGATCGCACCGGAGGCGCGCCGGAGCGCCCGTCTCCTGTCACGGGACGTTGTGATAGAGCAGGGTGTTTCTATCATGTTTACGCTGTGACTGATATGAACGTGGAAGTATGGCTCTACGCTGCCTTTCAGCCTAATAGCAGCGGATGCGCATTTCGGGTGCAGTGAAGTACTCAAGCATTAGCTATACTGGCAAATATATTTTTGCAGACCTACCGATGTATACTAAGGTGACTAATGACCCTGAATCATTCCGCATTACAATCACCCGTCTGGAAGCAATAATATTATGTTAATACAAGTACTACGTAATTGCGACCTTAACTTGCAATTTTAACTTCTTCATTTGCGGCCGCGTTACCCGTGAGAACTGTGCGACAGTACAACAATTTCATCTCGTAGATCCAAGTTCTCAAAATTACTTATATCCCTCCCTGAAAAGTTGTGTTTATAACATTTTGTGACAATTAAATTCAACTATATTGATTCTTTGCCTTGATTGTGTTACTGGGTTATATAATATATTTGCATCATTTCATGTAGCCTGAAAAAAACAACAACCTGAAATGAGAACCTGTGGCTGAATATCTGGTAATTACTGTTTATGAGTGAAGATTTTATGAAAAGTACCTTTACGAGTTTTCTGTGGTGCACAGCCGATATGAAGTCCGAGTTGATTATATTTGTTTTCTAATGTCAAAGTTTTTTCTATTTTCGGGGTGAATTGAAAATGGGTAAATTGCTTGTACCGACTTTCAAAATGTAAATAATTAAAAACATGCACGTAATTACTAAAATCTTAGCCAAAAGCTACAGGGCATTTATAGCGCAGAAAATCGATTGGTATGCTGTTAGGGGAATATTTAAAAACAATGGACGAGTGTTTACCAAACCAAAGCTTCTTAGTAACTACACCTCTCTCAGTGTCGCTTCGGCTCACACCGCCTTTTCAAACACTGTTTTCAAATCACTGTTTCAAAAAAACTGCTTTGGAGTCGGGAGACAAAAGTCAATTTCAAGAAACTTTTACTTATAAGATGCGGAATGTTTTTATGGTGTCTGTAGCCTAGTAAAAGTTGTGGTGCTTTAGTTGAGCTGCCGAAGAAGATGGAAAAAAACGTTTTATGCAAAATGTGAAATCTTTTTGTTTTGCTGTAAAGCCGTACTGGTGGCAGTATATATCCACAAACTGTTCATAGACACTTGACTTACCATATCCCTGTACTGAAAATATAAACCAGAGTTACATATAATTTTCATTTATTGTAAACCGTTATAGCCATCATTTTTTTAGAAGTATGACTTGTATTGGGCTTGTAAACTCCAGTAGCCAATAAAAATTATCAATACAATGTGGTTGAGAAATATATTACCAGAAATATGTGAGACATTTTTACGAGTTCTTGAATGTTGGAGGCACGTTTCATAAAAAAAATTTCTCAGGAGGCAGCCATCATGGAGCTGCAAAATTGGCTGATGGAGCTTGCATGGAAAATATTCTAACGTAAGTAGATATATTTGGCCAACGCATCCTAAACCGACGCACAAACCTCTTCCCGCATTCAAACCACCTGCCGTCTCTTACGAACCCTTATGTCTCAAACAAGAATTTCGACCCCGCTGTATATCCTGCCACATAAGTAAGGTCTCTTCCCTGTTTTGAGGGTTTTAGTTTGCTCTATTGCTGCCGAAATGTAACGGTGTCACAAAACTGGCACCACGTAAAATTCCCCACGAAACTGCCGCTCGTGCCCTGCGCTTTTTGAAAAGTGTCATGATAGCTCCTTCGGAGAACACTTCCGCAGCCACAAATCCTCAAAAAATTTGAACTCCGGATGAATTGGTAATAAAGAAGTAAAGAATGATATCTACTGCGGGTATTCAGGTATGCAAGCACATTTACTCAGCTATTCTTTCCAAATACATTTATTGCAAGAACACATGTTGGATGAATGACATCCCGTCCGTAATATCTTCACATCTCTGCGTTTCCTGGTCTTCGCCGGATAAACAACTCTACCTAATATGATAAAGTGGCCAGTCAAGTATCGTGAGCATGCACTCTTCGAGTAAAAAATACCTAGAAGCACAAATTGCATGCCCCCTGTTCTTAATCAACTGTTTGCGATTCTTCACGTAACGCCGAGACGTCATAGGTTCTGAAGAAATATCATGTGGAGGATTTAAAATATACCAACAGAACATGAAAGCCTAATTTAAGAAAATTATGGCCCTGAAATTCACACTTTTTCTTGCGCACAAACTCACAAATAAGGCCAATCTTTCATAACAACATAAAATAATGTCCCGCCATTTTTATAAAAGCAAATACAAACTACTTATAAATAGCACTGTTGTGGTCAGTGCAGTCATAACCCAACACCACCTCCGATGCAAAGCCCATAGACCTTCTCAGAAATGTTGATTTGCTGCCTCGGTATCGTGTATACTACGGATCTTGTGGGCACGCGAAAAAAATACAATGTTTTCTATTGTCATCTATACCTGCAATATATTACCCTTAAAACCCACTGGTACGCTTCATTTGTTTTTTTATGCGCACGACGCGCACCTTTTGGGTACCATACAAAGCATCGCTTGACCGACATATAAATTCAACCTTTGAGAATTGGTTAGCATTTTTGTTTCTAAAACCTTGTAGAATTTGTTAGCATTTCTAGTTACCATTTTAAATACGTGGAAGAAAGAAACAAAGATTGAAAAACTCGCTCCCATAGTGGGGACCGAACCTATACCTTTCGATTTTATCTGCAATGCTTCACAACTTCGGCTATGTAGGCGACTGTGTTCTCCTTCACTTTCGGGGGTATTTATATTTCACTAGAACTGTACCTGGCGCTTGAGAGTTGTAGCCAGCGCCACAATGACTGCACGGAGAGAAGCGTACCTTCTTTTTAACCCCCGGGGCGTGAATCGAACGACTACATCCTGTCAAGAGCGTGTTACTGGCAGGAAGCCTTCCTATGCTACATTTGGCATCAAGGCTGCCACCACCGAGACCCTAGCTAGGCTCTCATTGAATAATATAGTTTTTATATGACGGACTCGTTGAGGAAATATAGAAAGACAGGTAAGCAGTCTAGAATGGCTAATGAGGCATAGGGGTGTTAGGCTCCTAATTTTACAAACGTTAGTGAAGTTAGCATTTTTATGTAGCGTGAGAAAAAAAGAAAAAAAAAGACGCGCCCAGAGTGGGGACCGAACCCACGCCTTTCGATTTGATCTAGAATGCCTCAGCAATTCGGATATCTCGGCGACTGTGTTCTCCTTACCTTTCTTGGGCATTTAAATTTTACTAGATCTGTATCTGACGCTTGAGGGTGGTAGCGAGCGCCACTTTGACTACTCGGAGAAAGGGACCTTCTTTTCATCCCCCGGGGCGTGGTTCGAACGTCTACAACCTGTCATTAGTAGATAACTGGCAGGAAATCCTCTTATGCTACCTTTGCATCGAGGCTGCCAGGCCCGAGACCTTCGCTACGCTTTCGCAGAATAAAATAGTAAATGAGAAACTTGTGGTGAAAATATGTATTTATGTATATATTATACACATATATAAGCAATGTGTTCTTTGAGGGCAGTTGTAAAATACAAATATTACGAAAAACTTTGTCAAGAACTGGAAAAAAAGGGGTATAATGAGATTTCGTCCCCAGCGACCGGCCATCGTTACAACGGTTTTCGTCAGATTTATTCTGAAGAATGCTGGTCATCAAGCAAAACAATATGAAACGCGCGGTTTGTTCAACGTGGTCGGAAAAGTTTTTTGTATTTGTGTATGTGTATACCTATATATATATATATATATATATATATATATATATATAGATATATATATATATATATATATATATATATATATATATATATATATATATAGATATAGATATATATTTACATATATACAGAAAGAAATTGGTTCATATAGCCCGCCTACACTAAAGTTAGTGGTCTACCTATTTGTATTACATGCGATAACATCAAAAATTCAGTAATGGACGGACCACAAGCAAACTGTTTAGGGAACAGAAGAATGAACGAAGAGCAAACAGACGCTGGTGTTAAAATTTCTTCACGATAGCACAGGAGACAAAAATTCCAAGATAAAAATACAGTATCATGAATGACGTTCTTTGATTTGAAGGACAAAATGACGACGTGCACAGAAAAGTTTTGTAAAGGTTTCTGAAAATCAACGTAAAAAGGAGTAGATATTATAATTCCTGAATATTAAATTAATAAACCCAGTTCCGTTATCCTGGCATGAAAAGGGCAGAAACCCTCACAGTAGGCCATCAAGGACATCGATAGAGCGATGCAATTTGGGCTTAATACATTCTTTGGTTTACATGGCATTTTTAGAAAAGAAACATCAAGGCAGCTAATCAGAGGTTAAGGTTGCACCAAATTGGCAAGGGGAAGGTATTTAATGACACATTTCTGGAATGTCATGCGCACACGGCAGTGTTCGTGCAGTCAATAATCGGGCAAATTCAAACGGCTCATTAATAGTAGGTGCCAGGAAAATTCGGTGCTTGGAGTAAACTTTAATTCTTAAAACTCATGACTAATGTAGTTCTACAGCACTAGCACTGGCTTATGTTATTCCTGCAAAGCTTATTACCCGCAAAAAGACATAGGATGTTTTTTTGTGCGGATAAATAAAGGGGAAAAAGAAATGTCTCAGAAGCAATTGCTTAAAAACAAAGAAAGGCCAAACTCCGATATCTAGAAGCATTACGGCCCGTAAGGTTATACAATATATGATGTAATGACATCATTTTCAGAGGCATGGTTCATAGACTTGGATATGTGAATGCAGCACACTGACGTATGAGGCACTCTGTGCTGCATTGCAGTGCACCAGGTAATGGTAGGCCGTTTGGTCCAAGAAGCCCATTGTAAACCAACTAGCGGAGCAGTGCAGAAATATACGGGCAGGGCATCGTTTCAAGTTTAAGGTGCTCCGAATAAAATGGGTTTTGCCGGAAGCTTGAGAGAAAGGGGTACACGTGGGCGGACATAAAAAGTGCTAAACTACCTATATATTATTACGGTGCAAAGGGTTTAATTAAAGCCGTGAATAGGAATAAGAGCGTTGAAGGAGGCGGCCACCGATCCTGCGGTCAGTACGAGTGCGGTTCGTCTTCCACGTCCACTTCTGCTCCACCCCATGACGCATACCCCGCTTGGGGATTGGTCGCGACTAGTCTAGCGCTGCACAGTTTCGAGCGTGACATTTCCCCCTTCGCAGACGAAGCCCGTCGGGCGAGGCACGAGGATGTCACAGGCGAGGGTGGAATGTCTTCAACCGGGCGACGTGGGCGAGTTCAGTCTTGCAGCTTCTCCGTCCAGGTGTCGTTACGCGCGAGATAACGTAGGTGACATCCCTCAACCGATCGACGACAACGCATGGTCCCGTGTAATGCGACAAGAACTTGCTGTACAGGCCCCGTTTGCGTACAGGCGTCCACAACAATACCATGTCGCCTTTAGCGTACCAAACCGCACGGTGCCGACTGTCGTAGAGGCGTTTGGAGCGGTCCTGGGAGGCCAGGGTACGCAAACAAGCGAGGCGACGAGCTTCTTCAGCGAGACTGAGGGTGCGCGAAACGGATGGGTCGTGACATAAAGAGAAGGGCAATATTGTATCCAGGGTGTTAGGTGGTGTACGGACGTAGAGCAAATAAAACGGGCTGTAGCCAGTGGTCTCATGTTGGGCCGTGTTATAAGCGTATGTGATGAACGGCAAAATCTCATCCCAGTTTTTGTGGCGAGAGTCAACATACATCGCAATCATGTTGGTGAGAGTCCTGTTGGTACGCTCGGTCAAGCCGTTTGTCTGGAGATGATAGGGTGTCGAGTGAAGAAAGTGAGTTGAACAAAGACGCAGCAAGTCTTCCACAACATCAGCGACGAAGTGACGTCCACGGTCGCTGATAATCACGCGGGGAGCACCATGCCTAAGGATGACGAACCGGAGCAGGACTGTCGAAACGATGTCTGCCTTTGCAGCTGCGACAGCCGCAGTTTCTGCGTAACGCGCCAGGTGGTCGACGCAGACAATGATGTAGCGATTACCAGTCGAAGAGCGTGGAAACGGTCCGATTAAGTCAATGCCGACTTGGTCAAAGGGGAAACAAGAAGGTGTTATAGGTTGGAGTAGCCCAGATGGAATGGTCATAGGGCGCTTGTAGTGCTGACATCGGAGGCAACTCGAGACATATTGTTGAACTTCACGGCGCATTTTCGGCCAGAAGAATCTTTCTTGGGTACGGTGTAAAGTTCTTACGTAACCCATGTGACCGGCTGTAACATCGTCATGCATGGTGCGTAGAACTGTAGCACGCTAAGGTTTTGGCACGACAAGAAGAAAACGCGCTCCCATAGGCATGTAGTTAATCTTGTGAGTAGCCCATCATGCAACGAGTAGCGCCGGGAAGCCGTAGGATCAGCAGCAGCAGCGAAGAGGTGCTGGATGCTTGGGTCTTTCTTCTGTTCTGAACGGAAGGTGGCAACATCGGGGAATTCTGTGTCTACAGCTGCCAAACAGTCGTCGAAATGGTCTTCTTCCCGATCAGTGCACGCATTTGGCAGCCGGGAAAGACAATCGGCGTCTGCGTGCCGACGACCACTCTTGTAGGCAATAACAAAGTCGTACTCTTGGAGCTTTAAGGCCCACCTTGCTAGTCGGCCGTTAGGGTCCCGGAGGCCGGTCAACCAGCACAGCGCGTGGTGGTCGGTGATGACTGTAAAGGGACGGCCGTACACGTACGAACGAAATTTGCTGATCGCGAATATCACAGCCAGGCATTCCTGCTCGGTGACTGTGTAATTGCGCTCAGCTTTGCTGAGGCAACGACTGGCGTAAGCGATCACACGCTCAGCACTGTTATGCCGCTGGATGAGCACTGCACCAAGTCCAACACCACTAGCGTCCGCATGTATTTCGGTGGGAGCGCCAGGGTCAAAGTGGCGAAGGATAGGGCCCGACGTGAGGAGATATTTAAGGTGGGAGAACGAAGCTTCATACTCGGCGGTCCAGGTAAAGGCAGTATCTTTGTTCTAGAGGCTAGTGAGGGGAGACGCCAAATCTGCAAAGCGGGGCACAAAACGACGGAAGTATGAACAAAGCCCCAAGAAGCTACGGAGCTCTCGCACTGATTGGGGTGGCCTAAATCTCTCAACAGCAGCGATCTTTTCAGGGTCCGGTCTCACGCCATCCTTATCAAAAAGGTGTCCCAAACCAGCGTTTGACGCTCACCAAAATGACATTTCTTGGAGTTCAACACCAATCCGGCGCCTTTTATGCAGCTGAGGACTGTCTCGAGTCGTGCGTTGTGCTCGTGAAAAGTTCGTCCGAAGACTACTATGTCGTCGAGGTAGCACAAACATATGTCCCATTTCGGGCCGCGCAGAATTGTGTCCATGAACCGTTCGAATGTCGCTGGCGCATTGCAGAGAACGAATGGCATCACGTTAAATTCAAAAAGACCGTCCGGAGTGACGAAGGCTGTTTTTTGTCGGTGGTTTGGGTCCATGGGGATCTGCCAATAGCCGCATTTTAAATCTATTGACGAAAAATAAGATGCAGAGTAGAGGCAATCTATGACATCATCAATTCTGGGCAGCGGATAGACGTCTTTTTTGGTGATGGCGTTCAAACGTCGGTAGTCCACACAAAATTTAAAGGTACCATCTTTCTTTTGTACGAGGATCACAGGCGGTGCCCATGGGCTGGCCGACTCACGTATGACACCTTTTTGTAACATCTCTGTGACTTGCTCAGAGATTATCTTTCGTTCAGATGGTGCCACCCTGTAAGGTTTCTGTCGAACGGGGTGCGCGGACCCAGTATCTATAGTGTGGCGAGTGCGGGAGGCTGGAAGTGCCCCCTGAGAGACATCCGCAGCGAAGTCGAAGACAGAAGCATGTCGAGAAAGGATGTCGACCAACGCGTTTCGTTCATCCGAGGAGAGCGACTTATTATCCATGCTGAGAAGCTTCGAGTTCGGGAAAATAATGTCAGCAGGAGCAGCCTCACCAGCACACAAAGTGCCGACTTAAATGTGGTGGTTTGTCTCGTACTCGGCCAGTTTCATATCCTGCGGTAACACCACGCTCTGCGAAGAGCAGTTGACAGCGCACACATAGCTACGTCCTCGTTCAACAGATACAACACAACGGGGAACCAGAAGGTCTTTCTTTGCACAGTTCGGGGAGAGTGGCTCCACTGCAGCGTCAAATATGCCGGCGTCACTTATAGCACTCACTGGTACGATCGCCAGGGACCACGCGGGTATAACTGTGTCCTCAGAAACACGCAGAGTATCAGTATTTTCATTGATATGCGGCTCATCATCGAATGCAGAGAACCATACGCTGCTAACAGAAAGTTCGCCCGTCGCGCAATCGACAGTGGCACCGCAATCCCTCAAAAAGTCGATGCCCAAAATTACGTCATGGGTTGACTTGGCAAGAATTGCGAATTCCGCTTTGAAAGTCCGTCCTCCAATACAAACATTGACTGTACACATACCAAGAGGGTGCAGCGGCTCCCCACCGACTCCCCGAAACGAGGTTCCCTTGTCCCACTTGTACATCACTTTACGTCCCAGGCGATCTTTAAACGCATTGCTCATAATTGAAACCGTTGCACCAGTGTCAACTAAAGCCACTGTAAAAACACCGTCCACGAGCACTTGAACTTTGTTTGTCATCATAAATACTGACAGAGGTTGTTTATCTATCGAAGGCTGTCCGGCGACCTCACCTCCATCGGTCGCGCCGGCTAGTTGTCCGGCGAAGGGGATGCAGCGCGGCGACCAGGCGATGGGGATCGGCGCTGTCGTCCAGCGGGTGGTGTTATGCTGCGATCGGAGGTGGCCGGAGAAGCATTGCGCTGCGAACTGTTCCAAAAATCGTTAGCGGAAAGCGGGAACTGAGGCCAGTGACTTTCCACAGTGTGGTTAGGTCCTGAAGCAGCATACCGGGAATTCGGAATTCTGTGCTTGCTCTTCGCGACGACGACGGCAAAACCTTGCAATGTTGCCCGGAATCCCACACCAGTAGCAGGCAGGCTGCGGGCGGCGAATCCTGTCGGGCTGCATGAACGTAGTGGGCTGTGTGTGAGGTCTGTAGGCCCGTCGACCTTCACCATAATATTCTTCATCACGGCGTGAGTACACACCGCGTGGTGAGGACCAGATATTCGTTTCAGCTGGTTCAAATGAGTAACGATGGTTGTCGCAATTATCAGAGTTCCGGGAAGGGTGGACACGGTGATCGTCAAAGCTAGCAGTATTCACGGACGGAGGAAATTCTGTAGGGGCTCATGAACGTCGAGGAGCGTCATCTCGCGGAGCGTAGTAGCCGACCGGTACACGTCGCATCAGGACATCGCATGGCGGATGGCAGTCGCAAGTGGTGTTGATGCGATGCACCGATTCGTCATGTCGGCGCAGTTCTTCCCGAACTATTTGCCTTATCTTCGATGACAAGTCCATGGCCTGGGTGTCGTCTACACTGGCTATGGTGGTGACGTTTGGCAAGCGACCAAACTTTGGTGCTATGCGACGGGTCTTCAGGGCTGCGAATGCCTGACAATGTCATATGACGTCTTCTACTGTGTTCAGGCTCTCCTTACTGATGAGGAAAGCATACACGTCTTCAGCGATACCCTTAAGAATGTGGCCAACCCGGTCTTCCTCGGACATTGCGGGATTCACAATCCGGCACAATTTCAATACTTCTTCGATATAGGTCACGCAGGGCCCCCCAGCCACTTGTGCTCGCTGATGTAGCGTCTGCTCCGCTAGCTTCTTTTTTGCCAACGAATCCCCAAAGCGCTTCTTCATATCCTCTACTAGCCGGTCCCAAGTGGTTAGCTTGGCCTCGTGGTTTTCAAACCACGTCAGCGCGGTGCCCGTCAAGAATACCTCGATGTTTGCCCGCTTGGCGGCCGCATCCCAGTGGTTAAACTTGCTAGCCCGGTCGTAGTGCACGAGCCATTCGTCGACGTCGTCCCCTTCGTTCCCAGAGAACGTACGTGGCTCCCTGTAGGGCTGCCAGTTGGCCATCGGCATGGCTTGGACTGTTTTTGTAGCCCCAGTCAGAGGTACACGCAGCGGGGAGAGACTGGCGACTCGGCGGCTTCGGCGAAGTTCCAGTGGCTCCGTCTTCCTTCCACGGTTACCCCGCACCTCCACCACAAACTGTTATGGTGCAAAGGGTTTAATTAAAGCCGTGAATAGGAATAAGAGAGTTGAAGGAGGCGGCCACCGATCCTGGGTGGTGGTGGTGGTGGTGGTGGCCCGAAAAATGGCGCATACCCACTTAGGGGGATTGGCCAAGAAGAGTTATGTTTTCATTAGAATAAATCAAGCGAGGCAAAATAATGGAGCAGAAAAAAGAATTTGGTCCAGGTTAATGGGTCAGTACGAGTGTGGTTCGTCTTCCACTTCCGTCTTCTGCTCCACCCCTTGACTCATACCCCGCTTGGGGATTGGTCGCGACTAGTCTAGGGCTGCACAGTTTCGAGCGTGGCAATATAAAAAGTGTGGACTTGCACAAGCTATTTGATACTAGAAGGATGAAGATAAATTATGGCAAAAAGTGAAATACAAAATATAGCCAAGGTAACCAAAAAAGCAAGAAAGATGGGAGCACAAAATAGAGAGAAAAGTGGGAGCTAAAACTTCGACCACAAGTACAAGGAGAAAAAAATTTGATACTTGAAAGAAAACTTGCTGATATAATTTTAAAGTAGTAATGGCCTTTCGAGGCTCAAGCTGGTTGCTTGATGATAACAGCTTTGTGATGAAGTGTACACAAACTATATCGCACTTAGTGTTCGAAAGTGAGTATCCATGCAAAGCTAGGTGAGAGAAGTATTGTTCTTTCCGAATACCCAACATTTACCCCTGCACAGGGGAAGTAAAGTTCTAAGGTGTCGCAGTGGCTAAAATCAGAATAAAATGCCCGTGTAAGAAAACCAGAGAGCGGGATGTTACCAAGGATACCTAGCATTTCTAGGTCACCAATTGATTATGTTGAGCCTGGCCTGAAAGATACGGCATATATTTTATATTCATATGGTGCTACGTGCTATATTCGTTGGTTTGGTTATGTCTGCACTAAAACGATAGCATAGGAATCATTTACACTACATTCAGTGCTTGGGTGTTAATGCCCAATCCCCTACTCCGTACAACACCTAAAATCACATCTCCTCTATTCCGTGTTGGCTCGATAACCAGGCCTGATCGTTCACGCCAACAAACTAATTCTCTTCCATCTCGCATGTTTATTTGCGGTGTTTTAACGCAGTTGTTCTGCATTTGAAGAAAAAATCTTGACTATGATCCCCGAAAACAAAGAACGATCATTCATTATCCTGATCGGAAGGCACATCGCCAACTCTGAGCACTGAGCCAATGAGCAGGGCATTGTTGTACATACTGGTCAAGAAATATTGTTACGTGGCAAATACGCGTAAGGTCAAGCTATTTATAAGTCAGAATAAGCTGGCAAGCACTGGATTAGGCGGCAGCGTGAGTCCAGGGCCAAGCGTTGTCGTTCTAGTCGTCTCCTATCAGCGACGCAGCGCCAACCGCATGTTTGGCGCGATCAGGGATTGCCCCGTCACATGACCCCCGGCGGAAGAGGCACCGTCTCTGTGCTGTCAAAGGAGAATCGGTCAGCGGGGGCTGATATGGCTTGAGGCGGGCGACATGGACAACACTGGTAGGCGGGACAGTAGAGGACGAGGCCCAAGTAGAGACGGTAGGAGCAACCTCATACGTCACATCTGTGACGCGACGCAACACTTTGTATGGACCAGAATAGGGTTGGAGCTGTTTTTCGGACAGGCCAACACGACGTGCAGGAGACCAGAGCAGGACGAGGGATCCCGGAGGAAAGTGGACCGTGCCGTTACGTTCGTCGTACCGTGTCTTTTGTGAGACTTGCGAAGCAAGAAGCTGGTCGCGAGCCAGTTGACGAGCTTGATGGGCGCGAGTGATAGCATCGCAAGCGCATTCATAGGAGCAGGCAGGAAGGAGCGAGTCCAAAGGCAAAGCCGGTTCACCGCCAAACAGTAGATAAAATAGGGAGAAACCGGACGTGTCATGGCGGGAGATTTTGTACGCGAAAGTTACGAATTGTAATGCAAGGTCCCAGTCTCGGTGGTCAGGAGACACGTACATAGACAGCATGTCGGTCAGCGTCCGGTTCAAGCGTTCGGTGAGGCCATTAGTTTGCGGGTGAGAGGCCGTGGCAAGCTTGTGTTTCGTCGAGCAAGAGCGGAGGATGTTGTCTATAACTTTGGACAGAAAGTTTTTCCCGCGGTCAGAAGCTGGCGGGCAGCGCCGTGGTGCAGAAGGACGTCGTAGAGAAGAAAGTTAGCGACGTCAGTCGCGCAGCTTGTTGTAAGTGCGCGGGTGATGGCGTACCGCGTCGTGTAATCTGTCGCAACGGCGACCCACCGGTTTCCCGCTGACGACAGTGGGAAGGGACCAAGGAAATCGAGACCCACCCAGAAGAACGGCTCATCGGGAATGTCGATGGGTTGAAGTTCTCCAAAAGGAAGTGTAGAAGGCTTTTTCCGACGCTGGCAGCTGTCACACGAGGCAACGTAGCGGCGTACAGATCGGTAAAGGCCAGGCCAGAAGAACCTACGCTGCACTCGATCATAAGTTCTGGTTATCCCTAGGTGGCCTGCGGTGGGTACGTCGTGTAGCTGGTACAGGACGGTCGGACGCAGGTGGCTGGGCACAACGTGGAGGAGGTCCGGACCGTCAGCACGGAAGTTATGGCGGTATAAGACGCCATTTCGTAGGGTGAAGTTCCGCTTGGAAAAATCGGGTGATGAAGTGGTAAGTCGTTGAATGAGAGAACGGAGCGACGGGTCAAGGCGCTGCTCGTCACCGATGTGGAAAAAGTCAGATATTGCGAACACGCAAGCGACATCAGTAGGTGGGGTGGCCTCATGGGGCTCAACAGGGTGACGTGAGAGCCTGTCAGCGTCTTTATGCAAGCGACCCGACTTATAGGTGACGGAAATAGTATACTCTTGCAGACGTAATTCCCAGCGACCAAGCCTTCCGGTGGGGTCTTTCCAGTTGGTAAGCCAGCACAGCGCATGGTGATCTGTGATGACTTTAAAATGTCTGCCGTACAAGTAGGGACGAAACTTGGCGAGGGCCCAGACAAGAGCAATGCACTCGCGCTCTGTAATGGGATAATTGCGCTGGGACTTTGACAGCAAACGGCTGGCGTACGCAATCACGCGGTTTTGGCCGGCTTGAGATTGGGCCAATACGGCGCCGATCCCGTTGCCGCTTGCGTCGGTATGCACTTCGGTGGGAGCGGAAGCGTCGAAGTGACCCAAAATTGGCGGTGACGTTAGGAGGGAAATCAAAGTGCTGGCTTACCAACTGGCTTGATCGGGACCCCATGTAAAAGTGGCACCGTTCTTCAAAAGGTGTGTGAGAGGACGAGCGACGTGGGCAAAATTTTCTATAAAACGCCGAAAATAGGAGCCAAGTCCGACAAAGCTGTGGACATCGTGAGTCGAGTGCGGCACGGGGAATCAGTGACGGCTCGAACTTTGTCGGGGTCGGGCTGAACTCCAGAGGCATCGACCAGGTACCCAAGAATTGTTATCTGGCGGTGGCCAAAGCGACACTTCTTGGAATTTAGTTGGAGACCAGCGCGTCGAAATATTTTAAGGATATCTGACAGGCGCTCCAAGTGTGTCTCAAATGTGGGTGAGAAGATGATGACGTCGTCTAGATAACATAAGCACGTGGTCCACTTAAAACCGCGCAAAAGAGAGTCCATCAATCTCTCGAATGTGGCCGGAGTGTTGCACAGACCAAATGGCATAACCCGGAATTGGTAAAGACCATCAGGGGTCAAGAATGCTGTCTTTTCGCGTTCTTGCTTATCAACGGCTATCTGCCAGTAACCAGATCTCAGGTCAATCGACGAAAAGTATCTGGCACCATGCAGGCAGTCGAGGGCGTCGTCTATGCGCGGAAGCGGATAGACATTTTTTTTCGTGATCTTGTTCAAATGCCGATAATCCACGCAAAAACGCCACGTGGCGTCTTTCTTCTTGACTAAAACGACAGGATGTGCCCACGGACTGGAAGACGCTTCAATGATGTCTTTGCTGAGCATTTTCTCGAACTCTTGTTGGATCACGAGGCGTTCAGAATGAGAGACGCGATATGGCCGTCTTTGGACCGGTGCGGCATCTCCAGTGATGATGCCGTGCGTCACAGCGTGTGTCGTACTCAGTGGACGGCTGCCTAAATTGAAGATGTCTTTATAGGATGTCAAGAGAGAACGAAGAGCATCGGCGTCAATTTGCGAAAGATCGGGTGCGATCATCGAGGCGATTTCATTCGCTGGGAGTGATGACTGCAGAGTGGGACCCAAACAAGGCGTCACGGCCTTTAACGGGGTAGTAGCGGTATGTGCTTCCAAAGGGCACAGTGATGAAATTGCCATTCCGTTCGGTAAAACTTGAGGGAAGGAACCGAAGTTGAGGAACGGGAGGCAGGTCTTGTTGTCAAAAATAGTGACTATAGTATGTGGCATAGTAACATTGTGGGACAAAAGCACATCCAGAAGAGGTGAAACGACGTAGTCGCCGTTTGCAATAGGGGAGGACGGGGATAAGGAGATGTAGCTGACAGCGTTTGCGGGCAAACGAACGTGTTCGGTGTTGCAACAGCGCAGCTGGGGTGCGTCGGAAGAAGAAGGGAGAGGAAATTGGAGGCGTAGGAGTCCAGTAGAACCGTCGATGAGAGCGGAATGCTCAGAGAGAAAATCAAGGCCCAGGATGAGGTCATGAGGACAGTTTTCGAGTACGCTAAACAGAACGGCTGTTTCTTGGTCAGCGATGCGTATGCGAGCTGTGTACATTCCGACGACCGGAGGCGTGCTGCCGTCGGCGACTCGAAATACACGGGACAATGGCGGCGGAAGGACTTTGCGGAGACGGCGGCGAAGGCTCGAACTCATGACGGAAATCTGGGCACCGGTGTCGATAAGAGCTCGTACTACAACTCCATCGACAAGGACTTCAAGTAAATTGTGTATAGTCGGCAAAGTCAGCAGAGGATTTACGGGCCGGGTCGTTGATGCAGCGTCACCTCCTTGAGCTGCATGACTTAGTTTTCCTGAGGGTGTCGAGAGTAGTCGGCCATGGGGGAGGGGCGGCGAGGCTGTGGTCATCGGGACTGGCAGCGTTGCGGCGACGGCGATCGGTTCATTCGGGTGTTAGGACTGGAAGAGTTGGGCGGGTTAAAGTCAGTGCGGGAAGAGAAGCAGTTTTACCGGTCATTGGAGTAGCCAAAGGATGGTCGAGTACTGTAGTTGGCGTAGCCGTTGCTGAAGGTCGGGGGCCTGCGGTTGCGACAGTACCGGGCAATGTAGCTGGCTACAGAGCAACTGAAACAAATCGGTTTGTCGTCTGGTGTATGCCACTCAGCAGGGTTCTGGTGGGGGGAGCGGGGAGGAGGATGGTCGATGTGGGGACCGGGAGACCTAAACTGTCGTTGGAAAGTAGAGCCAATTGCGCACACAGGGTGAAGGCCCAGGTTGGCTATTTCGTCCCGGACAATGACTTGGATGGCGGAAACAGTGTGGAGCTCGTTCCGATCCGGCCCGTATGGCACCGCAGTAGTATAGCCTCTAGTTCTAGGCGCACGATTTTTGTTATATCTGCCGACGGCGGAGCAGGATCTTGAAGGCGTGAAATACGGGCTGGTGGACGTCCATCTTCACATGAAGATGTAGCTGCTGTGTGCGGAAGCCTTGTGAAGTTGTGGGCGATACGGCGTCCTTTGGCCTCTTCGAATCGGCGACATTCCGTAATGATGGACTCCACTGTGGCACAGTCTTTGCACATAACAAGGTGGAATGCATCATCCGCAATGCCCTTCAGTATGTGGCCTACTTTATCGGTCTCCACCATGGTGCTGTCAGTCTTCGAGCAAATGGCCAAGACGTCCTGGATATAGGCGACGTAAGATTCGGTCGACGTCTGGGGGCGCGATGCGAGCTCCATTCGGGCAGCAAGCTGACGGCCAAGAGGGTTTCCGACTGCCGCTTGCAGCTTCGTTTTGAACACCTCCCAACTGGTCATTTCGGTCTCGTTCGTCTCAGACCATTTGCGCATAAGAATGTCCTCTTTCAGGTAGAAGATCGCATTCGCCAGCTTGATGGTAGGGTCCCACCTGTTGTGAGCTCTGACACGCTCATAGAGGCTAAGCCAGTCGTCGACATCAACGTCGTCTGTTCCGGTAAACAGGCCAGGCTCCCGGGGATGAGACACGATGATGAAGGGTGTCGTCGACGCGGTCGCTCCATCGGTCGGCATGGTGACACGAGGAACCGAGCGTCCACTACGGATCTCCGTGGTGGGTGGAGCTGGTGGATCACGCCCGGGCGAGGGTACGGGATGAGTTGTTCACTCGAACTCCGCAACCTCCACCAAGGATGTTACGTGGCAAATACGCGTAAGGTGAAGCTATTTATAAGTCAGAATAAGCTGGCAAGCACTGGATTACGCAGCAGCGTGAGTCCGGGGCCAAGCGTTGTCGTTCTCGTCGTCTTCTATAAGCGGCGCAGCGCCCACCGCCTGTCTGGCGCGAACAGGGATATTCCCGTCACAATATTTCAGCAACACGGCTCCAGAACAACTCTCTAAGTATTGCAGGCACACACTATACGTGCTTTCGCAACACACCTTTTGTAGCCCGCAAAACAAACTCTCTGAGTTATCGATCAACGCAGCTTTATATTTGCAGTACTGGTTTATTATATATACCATCGCAATGACGATTTCATCCCTACTGGACTCCTGCATTCAAGAAAGATGGGCCTAATTTTCCTTCTAGGTTATTTTCTCTGTAACTTCATTAAGCATGCAGCTTCCACTAGCCCTAGCTCTGCCTATGGGCTTCCTCTCCTTTCGTGCCCTTATGCTACACGAGTGTGTGCTGAGTATGTAGCAACAAAAAGGTAGTTTTAATATTCCGAATAGCCATGCACTCCACAATGACGAACCCCAAAAAACCAAGTGCACGTCCAGCGGAGACACTGTCAAACTTCAAATCGTTTAATAGAGTTGCCAACAATACGCGCTCATGTAACTGCAGAATAAAGAGGTATGACAGCTCGATCTTACCGGTACTCATCTACGCGGCATAAAGTTGAAGGCCCACTGAGAGGGTTCCACATTCATTGAGGATGACTCAGCGAGCAATGGAACGGAAGAGGGTAGGTGTAACATTAAGGGACGAGAAGAGAGCGGGTCGGGTCAGGGAAGGGTCAAGAAACAAACTCGTTTAAGGACATGACATAAAAATTAAAAAGAAATTGACGTGGGCAAACCCTGTAATGCGATGGCAAGATAAGCGTTTGTCACTAAGGGCAACAGAGTGGATCCCCAGAGAATGGAAGCCGGGCGTGGGGGCGGCAGAACGTTAGTTGTGCAGATGAGATTAGGAAGTATATGGGAATACATTAGTCACAGTTAACGCAGGATCGAGATAGTGTTAGAATAATGGGATAGGCTTAGCCTTACAGTGGGCATAGAGAGGCTGGTGATGATGATGACCCACTCAGGGACCATTTCTCAAGGCGAAATTTCAAGCCTCGGCAGAATATCTGAAATGGGCCTCATCAGCATTGACGAACCTACAGCACCAAATAAATGCTTAGGATTCAGAGCTCGTCCCCACGGGCGCAACCTACCCCCAGCTTCTATTTTAATTTTCGAAATAAGCGTTCCATCACCACCCTGCCTACACCCAATGCAGGGCGACTGTTTTTCCCATCAATCACAGAATTATCCCGGTTAAGTGCTCTATGGGACCACTTTAGACCCGCAAAAGTATTGATCTCGTCTGCCCACCAAACGTTCTGCTGCCCCCTGGCACGCTTGGGTTCTCTAAGGATCCACTCTGTTAACTATGATGACCGACGGTTAGTTTGGCTTCGCGCAACGTGGCGTGCACGCACACTTTATAATTTCTAATGATATGTCCTAAAAAGCGTTTGCTCCCTAACCAACTCTGCTTTCTTCTTGTGTCGTTACGTTCCACCTACCATGTTGCTCGCGGGATCGCTTTCAATTTTAAGTTAAACCGTTTTATTGAGCGTCCCGATTTCTGCCCGCTAATCTCCGATTAATATTGTTATTCAATGAGCGTTTAAAGCACATCACGTGCTCGCAATTCGTCAACGTCGAGGCCTCGAACGAAGGTTTTTAATGCAACGGTCTTCCTTGCCTGGCCAAGCGAGTTTTGGCTGTGCGTGACGCTTTGACCTTGAAGTGATACCGTATGACCTGCCTCCTCCACAGCAGTGGCGCGTGAAGCCGCATGCCCCCGCGCAGTCGGCACTGCACCCACCACCGCCTCCCAACTGTGTTCATGGGACTAATTAAGTGACTTCCCCTTTGTTTCAAAGGCAGATGGCGTCACTCTTTGCCGCCTCACACTTTCAAGATATAGCTGTGCCAGTGAATCATTTGAGGAGTAGTGCAATGGAAGGAAAGAGCGAGGATGCCGCTTCGTCTGTGCAGATCTTGTTACACAATCTTCATTTTGCGTAACCTGGCTCACCTCTGTAAGTGTCAGCAAATTTTCTTGCAACATTTCGTCGTACGTGCGAAGTACTTTGCCCACTAGTATTTCTTCACATATTTGTTTCTTGAGAAGACATTACAAAGACGCCATCATCTCAAGGCTCTGAGCGTACGCACAATTATCATTTTCTAAAATAGGGCAGAAGAAGGTCGCAGTTGGACACTCGTTACTTTTTCAACAATTTATGCGCAGAACCTGTGATTATAACAAAGGGTACAACCACAAACAAATCATCATTTAAACTCGTCGTAGAAGGTTGGCTGTATGCAATAAATTCACACACATGAGTCAATAGCAATCCCAGTAGGTCGTGTTTGTTTGCTTATCTTTCTGCTACTATTGGGATATTGGTGTGCGTCAGGCGTGTTGATCAAACGCTGCCTATGTGCCTAAAGAACACGCGGAAAGCGACCAAATCAAGTGTTAGCTTTTAATTTCCAGGTGGATACAATACAAAGCGATAAATCGATTTTCTTTTATGGAAATGTACCCACGGCACCAAACTTGTCATTTTCACTAGCGAACTTTTTGTGATTCAAGCTATAGTGTGAAACGGTTTCTTGTTTCGAAAGGTGCATTGCTACATTTGTTCGAAATTTTTGTTAATTTGTTCTTTTACTACACGATACCTTAAAAGCAGCTGCTAACATCAGTGGGTTAAAACATACCTCGTGTGCCTGAAAGCAATACATTTTATTACGCTAATTTATTCAATCATGGAAGACACATGATTTGTTTAAACACTATAGAATGTACTGAGCTTTTGCTCTATATAATCAATTCTTTATTTACGACTGGAAACTTGCGGAAATACCCCGGAGAAAATTTTGTATAGAAGGCTGCCGAAACAATAATTCTTTAAGAAAGGTTACATATATTTGATTTTTTATATTATTTTGGGATCTTCTGTTTTCCCACCATGCGCTTCATTTCCAGAAACGCAGTTCAGATCGAACTCGCTATATTGCTGGTTGCAAACCAAGTTTCCAATGGCTTCCTCTTTCAGGAAATACATTTTTCTGGGTTGTGAGTGATCTGGTATTTTTGAAACAATTTCCGAAATCAACAAACTACATTCAAGGACTACAATGATACATTTCCTCCCCATGAAACAATACACATCACTCTAATGTGAAAAAATTGTTTGAACAGTATGTTTTCGTTCAGTTTAACACCAAGATTCTCTTCCTTCTACTTCATTTCCAAAAAAAATTCTTTGTCTGACTTTACTGTTTCACAAACTCCAGCGTACGACGCCTAAATGTACGGTATATTTGTTTTTTCATTTTATTGTACACCGCCTAATTCTTGTTAAAGAAA
This sequence comes from Haemaphysalis longicornis, assembly GCF_048455015.1. Classification (NCBI taxonomy): domain Eukaryota; kingdom Metazoa; phylum Arthropoda; class Arachnida; order Ixodida; family Ixodidae; genus Haemaphysalis; species Haemaphysalis longicornis. Next base: position 93,694,649 of record NW_027526214.1, read on the forward strand.
TCCGAATCATTCAATTCGGTTCAATTTGCCCCGAGACAATGCTTGAACTCTTTGGAACGAAGAGGTGGTAACAGGACAACTCGACGGCTCGCCGTCAAGAAAATACCAAAATAAAAACTCCGCCGCTCAGCTTTTACCGAAGCTTCCAGTTCTTTCGAGGACGCACGCGTCGCCTTGCTAGCGCTAAAGCGTGCCGATGAGTCCACAAGGAAGAAAGAGGAAAACTGCTGGGTCAACGGCGGCAGGCGTGTTGCGCGTTGTGCCCTCTCTCTCCACGCCGGCACAGTTATAAAAAGAGAAGCCGCGCCTAAGCAAACCAGCTATGTTTGGACGTTGTTATGTGACAACGGCCCCTGCCAAAATACTCCCGGGCCTCGAATCACCGTGATCGTCTCGGACGGCCTGGCCTACAGCGAAGCCACGCTTCCCAGGTAGCCGACTCACCTCGTGCGGTCTGGTTGGTGAATATTGTGGGACTGTGTCTCTTAAATGCATCAAAATGTTCTTTTTTCCCTTTTGGTTAACTGCTACACTTTGTAATATCAATTTGTTAACGCTCCTGTTTGTATTAATTTCTCTAATTTTGAGATGTTCCTTGCATTTGAATTTGATTTAGGTTGTTCGTCATTTCCGATTAGTTACCTCGTGCTTGTGCATTGTTTCGCCTGACTAAATATGAGTCGCTGTGCTGCTTTCGTTCAATGGTATGACTCATTCTTGCCGCTCTGGTAGGCGATAGCCGCACATCAGACGGCTAGCCCCTTCGTCACCTGTGCCCTGTAGATTCGGTCGGGTTGTTGGCTCTTTTGAGTCGACTGCCCATATCTTCTGACAGTGTATCCCATTTAATGAAATGTGTGACAATTTCTTGCGTCCGCGACAGGACATCTGGTGTGACCGGGGAAGAAGAGATAGAGCGTGGAACTTCTGGGGCTTAAGTTGCTATTGTCTTTATGAGTAGGCGCTCTCGTTAACTTTCTCTGAGTACATTTACGTAGCTGTAGGCTAGAATATTGTGTCTAGATTGCGGTGAATGTGCAATCATGGATCTAGAGAAAACTGTAGCGTTGGGCTGCCAGGTGGGCCTGTCAGCGGCCGAACTACGAAAGTGGGTCGCACAGAGAGCAAAGAAAGAAAACGAGAAAGCTGAGACAGCACGACAGGCAGCGCGAGATGAAGCTGAGAAAGCTCGTGAAGAGGCTGAGGAAGTAAAACAGGGAGCACGAGAGCAGGGCGATAGAGCCGAGAGGAATAGAGGAATAGAATTTTGAAGACAATTTCGGTTGGAGCAGGAGGTGAAATCACGCAAAGAGGAGCAAGAAAGAGTAGGAGCGCAACGTGATGCTCAACATTTCAAGCTCCACTGCTCATCAGCAGATAGGAGCTCCAGAGGAGAGAGTAGACTGTGTCTCAGTACCAACCTTGAATAGGTTCAGGGAGATTTCGGAAACGCAGCAGCTGACCGAAAAAGGGCCGGACGAAAAACCCCACTTCAAAATTACTGGTTTAACAAGTTTGCGCACATTTTCAAGGACTGCTGGAGCAACTTTGCGAGAAAAAGTGCTTCTAGGTGTTTTAAGTTCACGCGGGCTGGACATAAGGCTCCAACATGCAGCCGCCAGAATTTGCACAAATGTGCACCACACAGGCAAGCCAAGCAGAACGATGTTACTGATGGCTCTCAGGAGCGGAAAAGAGGCAAGAAAATTCACGTCGTGGGTGCAATTACGGCATTCGGGTCGAAGGAAGTGCTGGTGGCTGGGGGAAAATTGTCAGGTCAAACCAAAACGGTTTTGCGGTCCACCGGCACCAGTACAGTTATTGTGCCAACGAACTTAGTGCGAAGGGAGGAGTTCACTGGGGAAGCAAACCCAGTGTACTTTATGGACGGCTCAATGCGAGATTTGCCGGAAGACGATATTGAGGTGGAGCCTCGCTTCTACACGTGAAGGCGAACCGCCCTTTGTATGGAGAGGTCCATGTACGACCTCATCCTCGGGAACATAGAAAGTCAGGGACACCGACGACCCGATAACTTCAACGGGCCACGAAGTACCAGCGGGCGTTGCGGTGGAAGAGCCATTCATTTAGGACCCACACCCCGCTGTGTCGACTGGAGAGGCCACTGTATCTGTCATGTCGCAAGACACGAATAGGAGCCCAGAAGTTGTGCAAAATGAGTTCAATCAAAAAGATGAACTCGATTAGGCAAACGCGAGAGATGCGAATAGTGGCCAATGTACTAACAATGAGAAAGCAAAAGAAGGCCAGTATAGCTCCTGAAATGAAGAGGCGGGTGTACCTGCAATCAGCAAGGAGGAAACATCTCCAGAGTTGCGCGAAAGCGCCCTACTTCAAAAATCGAAAGACGATGATCCTACCTAAGATCACGAGCTGGAGGATGGCGAAAACATCCCGGTTGTGAATACCGTCATGAAGTCGGGCCGAGCGGCCTGCACGAAAGTGTCCCCGACATTGCGGGCAGAGTGTTTGAGGAAACCGGTTCATTTTCGAAAGACACGGGTAGAAGCACGCTTATTGTGCAGGAAATCCAGTTCGGGACTGCGAACTGACAGGCCAGGCTGGCGTCGTGGGCGAAGCTGTCAGCTCGAGCAGCAAAGAGACCAATGCTGCGGTCAAAGTCGAGGTCCCCGGAGCAAGCTCACCATACATAAGCGTCGGTGATGATCCCGTGAATTCAGCGGTGGAATAAAAACCACCCACCGTCAAGAAAGAAGAGACAATTATCGGGGCACCCCGATTCGAAGCCTCGGATAGAGGCGAAGCTTTACTCGTGGTAACACGACCACCGGCCAAAGCAAAGCTGGCACATTTGCGGCGATTAGAAACTGAGGCCCTTGCGACGGAGCCGCCTCGGAGTAGCAGCAGGTCCGACGGGCACAGAGAGAAAATGCCATTGAAATCCGGGTTACAAATCTCGGCAACAAAGGAGCAACCAGAAGAAGGAGTGCAGATTTGGGCTCAAGAGTAAAGAAAACATCTCTGCTGCCTTTTGTCCCATCGGGCAGGTGGGAAGAAGCACTGGTCCGTTACTACACGAGGAAAGGCGAGGGAAGGCCAAGTCGCCAGCGTTTCGACGTTCGCCAGACGAAGGCCCAGACACCGAAGCTTTTTCGCGGGCCCGGTATCACAGCGGACACTAAACAGTTTGTCGATTCGCGCGACATTTGGAATGGAAAGAGAAGGATTCCGCAGGCGAAGTTACGCAAGCGCCCGATAGGCACGGGCTAAATACCAAGAATCCGAATTCAAGTATGCATGTGTTGTAGAAGTAGACCTTTAAGACCGAGTTGATTCATGATGTCGTGTACTGTATACTTGAACATTGTATTGTTTCTTTGTTTATTGTACTCGGTGCGAAGTTTGTATGTAGGTTGTCACTCTGGCTATACAGTGTATACGTGGTGTATTCACGTACTAGTTGCGTTTGCGTGAATTTTTACATCACTTTTGTGCAGTAACTTTACTGTGTAATTTTGATGTTACTAGTTGTGCGGTCACATCGTTGCGCTCACATGTTATTGTACTCTTTATATTGTTGGCGAACAATATATTAGTTATGGTTCTTATGAAGTCGATTGTACCAGTGTATTCTAGGTATTTCTGGGTGCTGACGTACACTCATTGTATTTGAGCCTCCGAGATTTTCGCACTTGAGCACACCCTGTATTTTTGAGTTTCGCACTTGTATTGGCTATTGTCCAGACATAAATTATGGTCCCGAGCTTATTTCGAGTACAAGAACTGTATTGTTCCTAAACTTATCAATTGTATCTAGGATGTGTATTAGTTGAGGAATATGTGGCCACCCCTTCAACTGTACGCGAGATATGTACTTGCTAATATTGTTATTTAGGATATTGTACTGTGCTAGATTTTGTGTTTGTACAAACTGAAACTTTGTGAGCTTAGTGTGAACGACGCGTACACCCGACTTTGTGAGTTGTGGTAATATTATTGCATAATATTCTGAAACGGCGGGGCTGAGTCACAAACTCGAACGTACGAAGCCTAAAAGTACCGTATCATTTTTTTCTATTTACTGTACAGCGCCTAATTCTTGTTAAAAGAGTCCGATTTATTAATTTCTCTTATATTCGCCCCGAGAAAATGCAGAAACTCTCTCGAACTATGAAGCGGTAACACAACCACTCGCCGGCTCGCCGGCAAGAAAATACCAAAATAAGAGCTCCGCCGCTCAGCTCTCACAGAAGCTTCGAGTTCTTTCGAGGCGGCAAGCATGGCATAGCCAGTGCTAAAGCACGCTGGTGATTCCAGAAGAGAAAGAGGGAAGTTTTTCAGTCAACGGCGGCGGGCGCGTTGTCTGCTGTGCCCTCTCTCTCCGCGCCGGCAGAGTTATGAAAAGAGAAGCAGTGCCTAAGCAAACCAGCTACATTTGCACGTCGTGATGTGACAACCGCTTCTATCAGTTTGTGCACCACACCATCGGTGACATGCACCTTGGAGAACTCTAACGCATTCCCGGGCCTCGAATCACCATGATCGTCTCGGACGGCCTGGCCTACAACGAAGCCACGCTTCCCAGGTAGCGAATCGCCTCCAACAGCAGTGCATCGTCCGGCCAGGTCGGTGAGCTTGCAGGACTTTCTCTCATATGCATCGAACTGTTTGTTATTTTCCTTTTTAATTAACAGCTCCACTTCGTATTATCTGTTTGTTAACGCTCCTTCTTGTATCATTTTGTCTAATTTTGAACGGTTTCTCGCATTTAAATTCGATCTGAGTTGTCTGTCATTGACGATTTGTTACCTCGGGCTTGTGGAGTGTTTTGCCTGTATAAATATAAGTCATTGTTCGGCTTTCGTTCAAGGTTCTGACTTATTCTTGCCGCTCTGGTCGGCAAAAAACGCACTTCAGACGGCCACCCTCTTCGTCACCTGCACCCTGCAGATTCGGTGGGGTTGTTGGCTCTCTTGAGTCCACTTCCCATTTCTTCTAGCAGCGCACCCAACCAAGAAAACGGTGACAAACTGTAACAATGTTTTATACAGTAACAATTGCTCTTAGAATTTCGGCGCCCATGTTGGTGCGAAAGCAATATTTCAATTCTAGCATGACGTATCTCATGCACAAACATAGAGAACCTTAATTCTTATTGGTATAACTGTTGTCTTGGTAAGCCGAACAATCGCAAACTTGTGTTCTATAGCTGACTTCACTCTTAAGCACAAACACATTGCTCAAAGTCTTTTTTTATGCAGATACAATCCACTTTACATAGAAAAGAGAATTCTGCAAGAACACAATATTCAACCCCTGTCACGAGTTGATGAGCTATTTTTTCTTTCCTAAGGCAACCATTTTACACACTGACGCAAAAATGTTTCCACATATTCATGCACAGCATCTCTGAAAAAAGATCGATGGAAAAACAGCTGTCATGCAAATTCTGGGAGTCACGTCTTGAAAAAGCAAGAGCCCATGCTTGAACGATAACACTATTTCTACACAGTTTAAAATGTGATGACATTATCCATATAAATTCCTAAACTAAAACCTATTGTAAGTGGCGCTCTCAGCTTCAACTTCTATTTTTACTTTATTGTTCCCGTATGGATAATTGCTCTGTTAGAAGGCGAACGGTAATATATGGAAAGAACAGTGGAGAATCGGAAACAGCCAGGGAAACCAAAAAACAGGAAAGGGAAACAACAATGAATAAATGTAGAAAAACAATTGAAGCTAAAACGTCATTAGAGATCTACAGGGCCGCGAAATTGGACATCAGAAAGAAAATTTTCTACGATAATTTCCTGGGAGGTGTTTTGCTTTTTGAGGCTGGAGCAGGTTACTTAGTGTTGGAATGAGAGGGTATCCATCGAAATCTACATGACGGAAATATTCGGCTTTCCGAATCCTTATTTTATGGTAGCACCGAGTAATTTATCTTTAGTGCTGTCGAGACAAGGAAAGGAAGTTTAGGATGCTGGTGGACGATAAAGAACCTGTGCCTGAACATGCGGATATCATTGTTTATGATTGAGGATTTCACGAAAAGTACAATGACAAATTTTCTACGGTACATAGGACGCATAAACCCCAAGATTCTAATAATTGTCTTCTCACATCAATGTTATATTTTTTTGTTTCCTGTGTAAAATAAAAATAGGCAAGTTACTTGTAGTAACTTTTTGAAAAAAAAAGTGAAAAAAAAAACATGAACGTGTTTACTACAATGTTATCAGAATGCTATCAGAATCTTTTAAAATCAGAATTATTTTAAAAGCAAACAGTAAAATGGTGTGCTGCTAGATGAATATTGAAATGGAACGAATGTGCGTTTTAAAAATCAAAGCTTTTGAGTAACCACTGCTGTGTGAGTGTCGAATGAAACCTATTTAACTGCGGTTTTGAAAATACATTTCTAAAAAAACTGTTTTCGAATCGGGAGACATAAACGTCGGCTTGGGGACTATTTCACTTTTAAGACGTAAAAGTTTTACCCTGTCTGTGTTCTAGTAAACGTTGTGATACTATAATTTAACTGTCTAAGAAGAGTAAGGAAAACGGTTTTTTTATATAAAAGGTGAAATATTGCTGTTTCCATATTAAAGCCGTGTTGTTCGCCATGGATAACCCCAAACCGTTTACTCAACATTGGCTTACAGTATACCAGGACTGAAAATAAAGCAGACGTTTTTATAATTGTCATTCAATCACAACCATCAAATTCACGGTTACAGTAATTATATTACTATTTAGAATATAATTTCTAAAATAACTGTACATACCGCAAGCATATCAAAATAACAAGATTATGTGGTTGAAAAAATTCTTTTTGTGGGCAAAAATTATCAGTTTATTTCTGTAGGAATGTTTAAGATTTCTTGCATGTCGGCTGCACGTATCGTAAAGAAATATTCGCAGGAGCCTGGCATCAAGGCGCTGGAAAGTCTACTCACCGAACTCGCCTCGAACATATTCGCCCATATGTTGATATAGTTGTTAGGTAAACGCATTTTAAACCAACGCTCACACCTCTCCCGTCTCGAAACCACCTGCCGTCTCTTACGAATCCTTAAGTCTCAAACAAAAATTTCGACCCCGCTGTACATCCTGCCCCGCCGGTAAGGTCCGTTTCCTCTTTTGAAGTTTAAGTTTCCTCTATGTCCCCCCAAAACTAACCTTGTCACACCACTTGGATCACATAATCTACTCCAAGAAACTGCTGGCTGTGCACTGGACATTTTGAAAAGTCAGTTTAGCTCGTCCGCAGGACATTTCCGCAGCCAGAAATCCCTAACATATTACATCTCCTAATGACTTCGTAATTGGAAAGTAGAAGCGTTATATTTACTGCAGGCGTTGAGGATTGGTAGCAAAAATACTATGCTTCTGCTTCCAATTACAGTTAGAGTAAAAACACATTTTGGGTGGCTGCGTCCCCTCCATACATTTTCACACATCTGGCTTATCTTTTTTTGGGACATGGCCACTTTTACCTATAGAGTTTAATAAATTGTTGTAATAAAGTAACATGGCCAGTCGAGTATTGTGGGCTTTCACACTTCGAGTACGAAATACCTATGAGAAAAATTGCGTGCCTCCCGTATTTGCTCAACTTTTTGCGCTTCTTCACATAACCACAGGACGTCACGATTGCTGAAGACATACCGCCTAGGGTATATTCAGACTCAACCTAATAGAACAAATTTAGAACTTAACATACTTGAAATAACATACTTAGAACTTAACCTGGCACCGAAACTCATAACAACCTGCAATCCTTCACAACAACTGAAACTACTGTACACCCCTTGGTAATAAAGCAAATATAAACTATTTTATATAAGAATGTTTTTCTGTTAGGACTATCTTAAAAGAGAAATTCCTACTTGTTAGGAATACAAAATACAAATATGTACAGTACACTCTCGAAAAACGCAACTTCAAGGGACGGAAAAAATTATTTCCGATTGACAGGAGTTTTGTGTACTGGTAGAGATGAGCAAAAGTGTAAATTGGTATGCGTGCATGTTCTCAATGCCATTTTGTAGAACTCTAAGAACTCTAAGTTGAATAAAGCTATTAGTTTTCTAGAAACCAAGAAAACTACATGAGGTTTAAGCGTAATATTCGCAAAGTTCCTTTGGCGACAGTGAGTCGCTGTGCTGTACAAAATACCTGAATTATTTGTTTGAGTCCTTCCCGCTGCTTTTTAACCGAGGCTAGAGTCATCAACTTCAAGAGTGCTTACGATATACCGCATTTAGTAGAAGGCAGCGCGGTAATGAATCGTGAATCGCACCATGACGGCACGAATGAGGCGGAAGGAGCTTAGCCCTGTAACCTAGGCGTCTTGAATCGACACCGACCGAGTGGAACAAGAACTGAGATTTAGCATTCGCTATGCCAACACGGCTGTCGCTGACGAGACGAGGCTGATGAGGAAAAAGAGGCTAAAGAATTGATGAAGAAAGAAAAACAAAAATAAAATATTCGGTACCGTGCAAAGCTCAATTTTATGCCAATGGGGTTCACAGGAATTTCCATTTCTAGTTTTGTTTACACGGCTGAGCGGAAATTATAGTTCCGATTACCGAGAGGTTTTTACGTTATCTAGATACAAAACCATTAAACTCTGAGGACACTGTTCTGTTTAGGTTGCAATTTTGTTTAGGCGAGTTCTGCACTTCTTCGGAAAGGCTGGCACTCACGTGGTAGAAGCCTGGCGTGAGCAATAAATAAATCAATCCCTTTAGTCATTCTTTCAGAAGTTGCAGATGCTGAGTTAGTTTTTTTTGTAAAATTACTTGGAAAAGCACATGTATAGTTGGCTGCATCTATCGAACCCCCGGATGTGGGTACGTATTCATAACTGTGATACAAAACATTTCCAGTAAACGCTGCACAGTATTGGGTTATCGTTATGGGTAATTTTAACCTTGCCGGCTTTAACTGGGCTACCATGCAGTACACAACAAAGGCTTCAGAAGCGCTTGTCGATACGATGTTACGTTTTACCCTGTGCCAATTGGTGTAATGCCCCACCATGGGGCAAGGCGAGTGTCGCAGTTTACTGGGCTTAATATTACTGAGTAATAATTTTATACTAGAAAAACACAAGGTTAAATATTAGAAGGCTAATCAGATCACCGAATACCAGTGTGTATTATGCGTTTAGACTGCCCAATACCGGTGCAAACCGTTTCACAAACAATAATCAATTTAAACAAAGCGAATACCGCCCCCATTCAAACCTACTTTCTCATGAATGGAGAGCGTTCTCGGAATTGGCCTCAGATATACCGTCTGGTGTAAACGATGTATTGTTACATTTCCAAGGCATATTGCCGCAGTGTGTAACAGACTGTATTCCTGTGCAGTTCAAAATGCAGTCAAAATAACGCATGCATTACTCTTGAAGTAATACATGCAAAACGCCCATTAAAGAGGATACGGAAGGCAAACAAGGCAGCAGGAACCAACTCATCGTATTCTTTTAGGCTAGCACTTGCAGCAATAAATAACCCTAAACAGAAATTCAGATTAGCGAAAAGTCATTATTTCAAGACTGCACTCCCACGCTTGTTAAAAAACAAACCACACAGATTTCGAGCCACTTCCGAAAAAATTGTCACAACTATGGTTTAATCCATTTACAAAAAGATAAAGCCAAGAGATATAACCAATTGTTTCTTTCGGACGTTAATGACGATTATGGTGTCATGACGGATCTAGGTGAGCGGGTTTGTTCCTCTATCAATCCAGTCATTCACACCGACGCCAATGTGATTAACCTTCGGTTTGGCCTAGCCATTGAAAATGTGTGTTGTCCAAATGATGTGACAAATCAATTTTTTAAAGATATGTACAGTGGTTCAGCTGTTATCTGCGACTTCTTTTTCATAATACCCTTCAACATTGAAACTACCCAAACATTAAAAAATCGCTAAGAAATGGCAGCGTCGCCACTCCGTCAATGATAACGAGGGTCCGAAGTACGGGCACCCGAAATGGCATCCAATTTGCACCCCGAGTGAAATCCGAGTAGCGCCACCATCCATCGATTTGAGGCGTGAGTTGCGCCTTGAATATCTTTCTAATAGAACTGCCAATCCAGGCTCAAATCGAATTTCGCTGGATTTTTGCTTGATGTTGGTGTGCGCACGGATGGACGCGGACGGCCATTGGTAGGTTCTAAGGTTCTAATAGTTACAGGCGCGGGTGTAATCCGTCTTACACTCGGATAATAACTCGCGGTCGTAGCCCATTGGGTAAGAAGACTGACACTTACAGTATCTGTTCTTCCAGACAGAGGCTGGAATCCTGCCGGTAATAATTCCGGTGCCGGAGCCCTTGGGTTTTTTGCGATTGTCAATGAAATGTGCAAGCACGCGGGCGGACATTGTTTGGTCCTAAGGTACTCCGAGCCCAAATATTCCAATCCACAAATCTGAAGATAAACCCATTGAATGAACTTTTAGACCAGAATCACTAAGCCGCAAGCCACGCAAACTGCCAGAACATATCATTTTAAAACGTTTTGCTGTTGTTTTAATAAGAATGCATTCTTTTCAATAACAAGCACGGTTTTTACCAAGGCTTGTCATGGAAAATAATAAATAAATTATTAGCCTCATCGGAGACAGAGAAAAATATTGCTTGGGGTCGAGATGTTTTTTTGTTTATTAGATCCCATTGGGCTATTTTTGAACATTTTGCATCAGATACACTACGAGTAACATGGGGGTGCCTCAGGGCTCCGTGATTGGCTCTTGTTATTTCTCACGCATGTAACTGACATAACTAATATTATAGGTTTTAAAATAAAGTTATTTGCAGATGACTGCAATGTTTATAGAGACAGTAACAATGATCAAGATCAGCACTCTCTTACCAAGTATCTTAACATCAATGCATATAGGGGCTTTGATTGGCCGATGACAATCAACATAAAAAATCTGTGTGCATGACGAAACGCAGAAAAACAACCCTCAAACTTTAGCCGCAACATAAATGACGCTGGTCTCACCAATGTTCACGCACCTAGATATCTTGGCTTAATTATACATCAGATCTAAGGTGGGGCGACCACATTGATCATGTGAATTCAGCAACGCAAAAACTATTTTTTCTTCGCTGATTGCTCCAATTGGCACCCACTTCAACAAAACTACCATCTTACAAAGCATTCACTATGCCGATGCTCGGATGTGGAAATACTGTATGGCGTCCTCATGCTCTGAGTAACATAAGAAAAATCGAAAATGCACGAAGGAAGGCCGCACGATTAATACTGAAAAATTTAATTGGACTGATTTACTCACTACGCTTCTAACTGGTTCTGCTCTTGCCGTGCTCGAATCCAAGCAGAGCAGGCACGTTTACAATTTCTTTATCAACTCTTACATAATCATTGCAATGTAGACATTTCAATGTGCGTTACATTTTCGCAAACACGAGCTACCTGGCAGACATACAAATAATTCATTACAATATTATTGTAACAATGATGCGATTAAACACTGATTTTTTGCACTTACCGTCAAGGAACTGAATCTGTTGTCACCTTTGACAACAACACCAGTTATTTTGAAATTTTTATCAAGCATTTTAAATATGTCCTGTAACATCTCTGAAATGTCGTTACTTTTTGTGACATGCAAAGCAGCATGCACTTGCACTTTGTATAGATAGGTGGGCATATAGTGTATAATGGAAATTGCCATTGTTATTGTTTTCATAAAAAGTAGCACGTACTTGTGGCACTTTGTGGATGCTGGGCAAAATAGCGGTTGTTGGTATTTGTGAAAGTTTCTTAATGTCCTTTTAACGTATATGTCGATTCTTCAAGTGTAAGTGTTCTTTGTAACTGTATATTGTAGTGCCCAGCTGCTATTTTGTCTGTGGAGAATAACCGTATTTTAAATAAATAAATGAACAAACAAAGTCATAACCCTTGTGGCTAGTAAGTCCTAAAGCGTTATCACATCTGATGCAAATCTCCGTAGAGCACACAAAACGCGCATAACTTTCTGGTTCTTACGAATATTGATTTGCTACCTCGGTATAGTTCATGCGACTGCCCCCGTAGACATGCGAAAACAATTCTTTTTCCTAACAGTATTATCTTCACGTGCAATATGGTAGCCGTAAAACACTCCAGTACTTCTTATGTCCTTTTGTGTGCGCTCACGAAGCGCATTTTTTCTAAATTTTTTATCTGTTTGTGTAACGCAGCCACAGCCAAGCAGGCGTTTGCTTCCTTGTGGGACTTCGCTCTCGCTACTGGCGTTCATCTGAGAATGTAAAGTTTTCCTGAATTGACACCACCCTCCCCACCCGCCCCCACATAGGCCGAGTCGCCATCCTTGTGTCAATAAAGTTTCATTCATTCAATCATCTGTTCCTATGACCCACCATATCCTCCCTTTTGCTTTCCGAGGTTTTCTTGACTGCCAACCCTTATTTCTGCCTTATTTTCAACGAGCCCATCATTTCCTATAATAATTCGTTACAAGCATAGCGAGGGCCTTAGTTCTGGTAGTCTTGGTGCCATAGGGAGCTTAAGAGAGTTCAACGCTGGCCGACCACTTTGGACATGTTTTATAAACTCTACTCACGGCTCGGGGGCAAAAAAAAAAGATCCCCTTCACCCCGAGAAGTCGAAGTGGCGCTGGCTACCACCCCAGAGCACAGGAAAAAATTTCATTGGCATAAACAGCCCAGATAGTGGGAGGGGGAAATGGCCCCACCGGTAGCGTAGCGGTTATCCCACCAGACCGGTATTCTGGAGGTCGTGGGTTCGAATCCCACCTGGCGGGCATTTCTTCTCCACTTTTTTTTTCTAAATTCTTTATCTGTTTCTATGATCTGGGCGCGTGTTTTTCTTTCTTTCTTCTGTATATTAAAAACAATGTTCACTTCATTAACCGTAGTAAAAAAGAAAAGAGCCTAACGTCACCCCTATGCCTCCTTTGGCGTCGTAGACTGCTGACCTATCTCTCTGTATTTCCTCAACGAGCCCCTCATTTCCTTACTATATTATTCTGCGAAAGCTTAGCGAGGGTCTCGGTTCTGGCAGCCTTGATGCCTAGGTTGCATAAGAGGGCTTCCCGCCAGTTACCCGCTCATGACAGGCTGTAGACGTTGGAGTCACGCCCCGGGGGTTGAAAAGAAGGTCCCCTTCTCCCCGTGTAGTCAGAGTGGCTCTGGCTACCACCCTCAATTGTCAGATACACTCCTAGTAAATATAAACAGCCCTGAAAGTGAAGGAGAACACAGTCGCCCAGATAGCCGAATTGGTAAGGCATTCAACATGTAATCGAAAGGCGTGGGTTCGGTCCCCACTCTGGGCGCGTGTTTTTCTTTCTTTCTTCTGTATATTAAAAACAATGTTCACTTCATTAACCGTGGTAAAAAATAAAAGAGCCTAACGTCACCCCTATGCCTCCTTTGGCGTCGTAGACTGCTGACCTATCTCTCTGTATTTCCTCAACGAGCCCCTCATTTTCTTACTATATTATTCTGCGAAAGCCTAGCGAGGGTCTCGGTTCTGGCAGCCTTGATGCCTAGGTTGCATAAGAGGGCTTCCCGCCAGTTACCCGCTCATGACAGGCTGTAGACGTTGGAGTCACGCCCCGGGGGTTGAAAGAAGGTCCCCTTCTCCCCGTGTAGTCAGAGTGGCTCTGGTTACCACCCTCAATTGTCAGATACACTCCTAGTAAATATAAATAGCCCTGAAAGTGAAGGAGAACACAGTCGCCCAGATAGCCGAAGTGGTAAGGCATTCGACATGTAATCGAAAGGCGTGGGTTCGGTCCCCACTCTGGGCGCGTGTTTTTCTTTCTTTCTTCTGTATATTAAAAACAATGCTCACTTCATTAACCGTAGTAAAAAAGAAAAGAGCCTAACGTCACCCCTATGCCTCCTTTGGCGTCGTAGACTGCTGACCTATCTCTCTGTATTTCCTCAACGAGCCCCTCATTTCCTTACTATATTATTCTGCGAAAGCTTAGCGAGGGTCTCGGTTCTGGCAGCCTTGATGCCTAGGTTGCATAAGAGGGCTTCCCGCCAGTTACCCGCTCATGACAGGCTGTAGACGTTGGAGTCACGCCCCGGGGGTTGAAAAGAAGGTCCCCTTCTCCCCGTGCAGTCAGAGTGGCTCTGGCTACCACCCTCAATTGTCAGATACACTCCTAGTAAATATAAACAGCCCTGAAAGTGAAGGAGAACACAGTCGCCCAGATAGCCGAATTGGTAAGGCATTCAACATGTAATCGAAAGGCGTGGGTTCGGTCCCCACTCTGGGCGCGTGTTTTTCTTTCTTTCTTCTGTATATTAAAAACAATGTTCACTTCATTAACCGTGGTAAAAAATAAAAGAGCCTAACGTCACCCCTATGCCTCCTTTGGCGTCGTAGACTGCTGACCTATCTCTCTGTATTTCCTCAACGAGCCCCTCATTTTCTTACTATATTATTCTGCGAAAGCCTAGCGAGGGTCTCGGTTCTGGCAGCCTTGATGCCTAGGTTGCATAAGAGGGCTTCCCGCCAGTTACCCGCTCATGACAGGCTGTAGACGTTGGAGTCACGCCCCGGGGGTTGAAAGAAGGTCCCCTTCTCCCCGTGTAGTCAGAGTGGCTCTGGCTACCACCCTCAATTGTCAGATACACTCCTAGTAAATATAAATAGCCCTGAAAGTGAAGGAGAACACAGTCGCCCAGATAGCCGAATTGGTAAGGCATTCGACATGTAATCGAAAGGCGTGGGTTCGGTCCCCACTCTGGGCGCGTGTTTTTCTTTCTTTCTTCTGTATATTAAAAACAATGCTCACTTCATTAACCGTAGTAAAAAAGAAAAGAGCCTAACGTCACCCCTATGCCTCCTTTGGCGTTGTAGACTGCTGACCTATCTCTCTGTATTTCCTCAACGAGCCCCTCATTTCCTTACTATATTATTCTGCGAAAGCCTAGCGAGGGTCTCGGTTCTGGCAGCCTTGATGCCTAGGTTGCATAAGAGGGCTTCCCGCCAGTTACCTGCTCATGACAGGCTGTAGACGTTGGAGTCACGCCCCGAGGGTTGAAAGAAGGTCCCCTTCTCCCCGTGTAGTCAGAGTGGCTCTGGTTACCACCCTGAATTGTCAGATACACTCCTAGTAAATATAAATAGCCCTGAAAGTGAAGGAGAACACAGTCGCCCAGATAGCCGAATTGGTAAGGCATTCGACATGTAATCGAAAGGCGTGGGTTCGGTCCCCACTCTGGGCGCGTGTTTTTCTTTCTTTCTTCTGTATATTAAAAACAATGTTCACTTCATTAACCGTAGTAAAAAAGAAAAGAGCCTAACGTCACCCCTATGCCTCCTTTGGCGTCGTAGACTGCTCACCTATCTCTCTGTATTTCCTCAACGAGCCCCTCATTTCCTTACTATATTATTCTGCGAAAGCCTAGCGAGGGTCTCGGTTCTGGCAGCCTTGATGCCTAGGTTGCATAAGAGGGCTTCCCGCCAGTTACCCGCTCATGACAGGCTGTAGACGTTGGAGTCACGCCCCGGGGGTTGAAAAGAAGGTCCCCTTCTCCCCGTGTAGTCAGAGTGGGTCTGGCTACCACCCTCAATTGTCAGATACACTCCTAGTAAATATAAATAGCCCTGAAAGTGAAGGAGAACACAGTCGCTGAGATAGCCGAATTGGTAAGGCATTCGACATGTAATCGAAAGGCGTGGGTTCGGTCCCCACTCTGGGCGCGTGTTTTTCTTTCTTTCTTCTGTATAAATAAAACAATGTTCACTTCATTAACCGTAGTAAAAAAGAAAAGAGCCTAACGTCACCCCTATGCCTCCTTTGGCGTCGTAGACTGCTGACCTATCTCTCTGTATTTCCTCAACGAGCCCCTTATTTCCTTACTATATTATTCTATGAAAGCCTAGCGAGGGTCTCGGTTCTGGCAGCCTTGGTGCCTAGGTTGCATAAGAGGGCTTCCCGCCAGTTACCCGCTCATGACAGGCTGTAGACGTTGGAGTCACGCCCCGGGGGTTGAAAAGAAGGTCCCCTTTTCCCCGTGTAGTCAGAGTGGCTCTGGCTACCACCCTCAATTGTCAGATACACTCCTTGTAAATATAAATAGCCCTGAAAGTGAAGGAGAACACAGTCGCCCAGATAGCCGAATTGGTAAGGCATTCGACATGTAATCGAAAGGCGTGGGTTCGGTCCCCCCTCTCGGGGCGCGTGTTTTTCTTTCTTTCTTCTGTATATTAAAAACAATGTTCACTTTATTAACCGTAGTAAAAAAAGAAAAGAGCCTAACGTCACCCCTATGCCTCCTTTGGCGTCGTAGACTGCTGACCTAACTCTCTCTCTCTCTCTCTATATATATATATATATATAGCAAATCAGAATAGAAAAATTAAGAGCTCGTGGAAAATATGACAGAAATAAGAACAGCAAGGGGGAGTTTGTGGTAGTAGACTGAAACAGACAAAGAATTTGGAAAGAAAGTGGAGAAAAAAATCCCGCCAGATGGGATCCGAACCCACGACTACAGAATACCGGTCTGGTGCGTGAACCACTACGCTACCGGGGGGTCGACTTTCCCCTCCACTTTCTCGGCTACTTATGTTAGGGTATTTTTTTTCCTGGTCGGGGGGGTGGTAGCCAGCGCCACTCAGACTGCTCGGGGTGAAAGAGACTTTTTTAACCCCCTGGCTCTGACTCGAGTGTCTACGATATGTCAAGAGTGGTCGTTCAGCGTTCAACCCTCTAAAGTTTCCTATGGCACCAAGACTGCCCGAACAGAGGCGTTCGCTATGCATAATAGCGAATCAGAATACGAAATGAGGGGCTTGTTGAAAATTAGAAAGAAAAAAGAGTTGACAGTAAAGAAAACCTCGGAAAGCAAGCGGGAGGATGTGGTAGTTGACTGAAACAGATAAAGAATTTGCAAAGAAAGTAGAGAAAAAACGTCTACCAGGTGGGATCCGAACCCACGAGCTTCAGAATACCGGTCTGGTGCGACAACCACTACGCGACCGGCGGGACGATTTTCCCCTCCAATTTATCGGGTGTTTATGTTGAGGTATTTTTTTTGCTGTGCTTGGGTGGTGGTTACCAGCGCCACTCGGATTACTCGGGGGGGAAGCGGACCTTTTTTAAACCCCCGGGCCGTGACTCGAGTGTCTATGACATGTCAAGAGTGATCGACCAGTGTTCAACCCTCTTAAGCTTCCTATGGCACCAAGACTGCCAGAACAGAGGCCCTCGCTGTGCATGTAGCGAATCAGAATAGAAAAGGAGGGGCTCGTTGGAAATAAGACTAACATCACGTACCCCTTGCTTTCGGAGGTTTTCTTCACAACTAATTCTTATTTCTGTATTATATTTATATATATATATATATTATTATAAATAAATATATACACATATATATATATATATATATATATATATATATATATATATATATATATATATATATATATATATATATATATATATACATAATATATATATATATATATATATGGGCTAAGCAGCGGCAGCGCTGGCAGTATGCTTAACCGCTTCGCCTTTATTCTGCAGGTTTTCAGATTCCTGACGACCCTGAATGAACACTCCAGTGTATCAACCTGATTCGAGCATGTGCCGACCACCGCTCCATTATCCTTCTTTGCGAACGTCTCGCTCAGTATCAACCGTTACCACACGGACTGCTCTGTTACGTGCGCCTGTGCCTACCGTGGTGTGCTCTGCAGCTGCTTGACCGGGGTGTTACATGCGCAAGACCACCTCGACCAGCCAATTATCGACCATCATCATTCTGTTACGTCATCACGGAAAAGTATAAAACCCTCGGACCTGGTCTCCGTAGTCAGTGGGCTAGGCAGCGGCAGCACCGGCAGTATGCTTAACCGCTTCGCCTTTATTCTGCAGGTATGGTATCTTGATCATGCCAAGTGTTTTCGCTCTGACAATCGGTGTTTGCTGCTGCTGTCTTGCCCACACAATTTTGTCAGTGTTTGCACTCATGCCGTATATTGTGTACGTCGCGTTCTCTTGAGCGGCGACGTTGGAATGAATGCTGGCCCCTCTAAAGCTGGGGCTGCTAAAGCAAGCAGTAATGATGGGAATGCTCAGGGACAAAAGACGCGTTCTAAGAATGAAGCAAGCGCTGTTTTGCTGGATGGTAACTCCTCTATGGAGCAACTCTTTTCTAAACTCCTCGACGGTTAAAGTCAAATGGCCAAAGATATCCTCGATATTAAAAATTTTCACCATACTGTCAACGCTAGATTGGATTATCTGGATTCACGAGTTTCGGCACTTGAATCTTCCCATGCCATCTCTGCACCGGTTGCTTCATCGGTACCATTTATAGTGAGTTTGCAGCTTTGGCACATAATGAACTCCGTCGAACTCAAAATTGTTAAGTTCAAGAATGAGCCTAAGTAAGGTTTGGAGAACAGAAGAATCGATAGGTTTGTCGCACGATGACTGCTCATACACAAGGGATACAGCGGAGATGCCATCTTCATGGGGATGTTAGTATACAGTGACGCAACATCGAGGGTGACTAGAAGGCAGTTATGAGGAATTTCAATTTTCTAGATGTCTGAGAGAAAGTCATTGGTATGCTTAATGAAGGCGGGAAAGCTGGGCGGAATGTCGCAAATGACATTATAGACATAGCGCGAGAGGTTTTCGGAAACAGTGTTAAGGCCAGAAACAATGGGGCGCCCTGGGTTGTTCAGCTTGTGAATCTTTGGGAGAAAATAGAATTTATCGGCTACTGGGCTTAGGGGAACAGGGCACGAGCCGTGGTTTTATTTATTGTTTTATTTTAACAAGCTCAGCAAGTTTATCTTTGACAATTTGCTCATACTCTTAGTGGGATCATTGGGCAATGCTTTATAGAACGTCGATACTGATAGTTGCTTATAGGCGTCGTTAACATAGTCAATTTTGCCAAGGATTAGGATTGCGCCTCCATTGTCGGCAGGTTTAATAATTATGTCAGGACAGCTTGCAAGTACATGTGGAGGCAACTATCACGCTCTGTGGAAGAGGTCCAGTGTTTATAGCTAGGTAGGATTCTTCGGGCTTCTTCCGTCGCGGGGTAATCGTAGAAGTATTATCGTAGCCTCATGTTTCTGGCGAAGTTATCTAAGTCCTTAAAAAGTTGAAATTCATCAAAACCACCAGTAGCCGGGCAAACGTTTAGGCCCTTTGACAAGACGTTAATCTGAGCTGGGGAGAGGATTATACTAGAAAGGTTAATTACATTCCCGGTAAGGTTTTCGTTTGTGACGGCAGGCGAGGGAAAATTATTACTACAGGTGTTTAACTGAACTGTTTCGGGTGCAGTAGTCGAAGCATTTACTACAGTCATAGTGACATTATCGGTAGTATTGTCAGAGGGGGGGCAGTTACTAGTGCCGTAGCTTGTTAGGTTCTTACACGTGTGGCCAGTGTTAGAAATCTTATCTCGGTTAAACTTTCAGTCTTTTGTTCGGAATATGGTGGAGGCCGTCTTAGATTGGTAGTTGCTAAAAGGTTCAACTCTCTTTTGCTTAGTTCCTGACTAAGTATTCCTTTTCTTTCGGAGAGAATGGACCGAAGTTTCGTACTGATTGAGGATTATTTCAGTTACTTTTAAAGATGCTTTATCGAGTACTGTTTCCACTTATCCATGTTGGACGGGGGGAGTTCGGTAGTAGCAGGTTTTATTCTAATCCTAAGACCCCTGGGAGTGACTGCGGCACTCAAGTACTGTGCAAGAGCGGAAACGCGCAATTCGGAACGTATGCGGTTTTCGGGGATTTTTCTTATCTTTAAAAACTGTCTTGAAACGGGGAAGGAGGCCGCGTTACCTGTTTTTTTTTTGTTGTTTTCAGTTGCTGCCATGCTGATTCTTTCGAAGGTTGTAAGGGCATGTGGACAGGAGGGCTGGAGTTTGGACCCCGGTAGGTCCGGCGGACGTGCTGCGGTTGGTTTTCGTGGGCTCGGCGGTGGCTGAAGATGCGGAGGTTGGGCGTGGCATGCTGTTGGTGCGGCTCTGGTAAGGGAGCTTAGTGGTGTCGCGGCGAGCGTTCCTTCGGCGTGTTGTTGTCGTTGCAGGTTTGCTCGTTGGGGTTGGCATGTCGCTGGCGCGACGCTCGTCCGTGGACTTCGGGGTTGGGGTGCTGGCGCTCGCCCGAGGCGCCGTGGTTGAGGTGGATCTAGGGGGCGGTGGCGGTGGGCTGCTGGCACGACACAGCTCCGGGGTCCTTACACTGGATAGAATTAGAGGTAGTGGTGGAAAGTCGCTGTCATTTGGCAAGATAGCCAGGGCTGCAACTGGGTCGGCGGTGCATGCGAAGTCGCGCCAGCCCAAAGGATTGCACCGCTGTTGCATGAAGCAGAGTGCACGAATGTGGCTGGCCAGCAAGGCCACACTCTCGAAGCTCGGGTGTAAGCCGTCCGTAGCGAGTACTCGGCAGGCTGGAAGGTTCTCAAAGCCATGGTCGACGAAGTGGACAAAGCGTGAGTGGCGGCGAAATTCGCGGAGAAGTTAGTTGAAATGGCGTGCCTTTTCGTAGCTGCAGCGAGCGAAGCGAGAGATGCGTAGTGGCGGTGGCGGTTATCGGAGCGGGGAAAAATGAGACTGGCGTTAATAGTGGAAATGTTCGGTCGAGATTCCAGAATGAGGTCAGTCAGTGAGCGGTAGTCAGTGATGATACAAATACTTGGTCTTGGAGTCCCCGATCACAACTGTTGTGGTTTCTGTCTGCGGAAATTTCCAGATGATGCTCTTTGCTGTGGTCCTGTCAGCGCTCATGGTAGCAACAAAACTAGAGAAAGATAAAACTCACAAAGCGCACAGAAATAGTATAAGGAAAGAGTCGGATACACAGCGAGAACAATAACCAACAAGGTTTACTCACGTATCGGCAACGAGACTTGCCTTCATCAGAGTACAGTTACATGATTTCGCTATCGCAAACATTTGGAACACCTTTCTATATAGCTTTGCAGAAAACTGTGAGAAGGAGCGGGAAATGTGTCGGGAATAGAGATTATGCATACAGTCGGGCTACGCCTATAATACAACAACAAACCAAAAAAAGGGGGGAGCGAGAGAGAAAGAGGGGTCCTGTTAACAAAGCACCCTTTAAGGTTGCACCCTGACGGGTCAACGTATGCCGCGTGGGCTGCAAGTTCAGACAATGCGGGAAACTGGACAACCGCGGTTTCATAAGAAAGGGAAGAGTATGCAGTAAGGTATTCAGTGGCTTGGGAGACTGGTTGGGGCGGAAGCGAAAATGGGTGTTGTCACGTGAACGGATGGTGGGGTCGTCTTAACCAGCTCGGAGCAATGGACACAGGGAAGCGGTTGACGAGTTGGACAAAACACTCATTTAATGCACAATAAAAAAAAAACCCCTAACGCACAAGCACTCAATAGTTCAACTACACACAAACGATAAACACTCACACCTCTACTAACAATCCCAACATACCAGTCAACCCTCAACCCAAAAGGCTCTACAATAAAGTTCTATGCAATTCGTCCGAATCAACTCATTCTATCACCTTCTAGGTGATCTCACTAAACCACAACTTCTTAGTTGTGTCCTATGATTGCGTTCCTTTTGGGCGGGCCTACCCTGGTCGTCGGCACTGACGTGTCGCACCCCTGCGTGGCCGCGACTCGGTGGTAGCCGTCGTCTGGCTTCATCGGTGCCGGCGTTCAATGCCAGCGGTCACTCGTTGGACGGCGTGGGCTCCGCGCGTCCCGACCTCTTTCCTCTGTGGCCACCCCCTGGTAGCCGCTCTCGCTGGGGGTTCTTGATGCCGGCGTTCGACGCGCGCAGTCATCCCTTGGGCGGCGTGCTTCCTCGGTGGCTACCCCCTGGCTAGCCACTGACTCTAGAGGTTCCAGGTAGGCTCGGCGCGAACGTAGCCTTTTGGGGCCGTTGAGACGAACGTCGATGGAGCGTGGACGTTGCTCGCTGGTGCCCGACCAATGCCGCTGGGGCCACGAAGACACAGGTTCGCGGTGCACCTAGGATGACGGTGCCGATGCGAAGTTGGCCCGCTCCAGCCCAGGCTCGGATGGCATGTTCGATGGCTCGGCCGCGTCCCCCTGGCTCGTTCCGTGAAGCTCACGTGCTCCGGCCGTCTCCTGGTTGTCTGCCTCCCGTTGACTTACCTATCGTTGTCTTCCCTCCCCCCTTCTCATCGTGCGCCCCGCTTTTGTACCCTCTGGGCTCTCCTGTGGTGCACCCTCATTGGCTCTTCGCCTCTGCTATGTCCTTATATGGCCATCTCGCCACTTGTCCCATGCGCGGCCTTTCCTGATTGGCCTACCAGTGCGCTGTCAACTTTGCCCAAGATTCCTCGGTGCGTCGGCGCTAGCGCTTGCCGATTGGCGCGCTCCTGGCGCGCACTTCAAATGGCCGTTTTTTTGTTCTTTGCTTGCCTGGTTTTGGGGGGTTTGATGCGTCCCCCTGTCAGGGGGTGCCCTGACACATGAAAATTACCCCCGCTTTAACAGTTTTTTTATGCTCAAAAAACTGTTTCATCTTGTCCGGCGATGTCCTCTTCTTGTCACCACCACTGTTCCCTACTCACACACAACACACCTCATTACACACCACCGTTCACTTGTTCATCCCTCTACCGTTCACTTCTTTCTACACACCATATTATATTTTTCGTCCGCACAACCTTCATCACTTTACAAACCTGAAGTAATCATGTCTCACACAAATCTACTCACGCATTTCGCTGTTCACCGCCCCTGTTCACTTCTTTAGTCGTACTTTTCATTACACACTTCTTTCATTTCTTTAACACTTGTCTTGTGTTCACACAATTTTCACCACTTCCATTGCCAACACCACACTTTCTCAACCCTTACCTATCGTTCACTGCATGTCTACAGGACACACATATTGGCGCACACCACGTTCCCTTTCTATCACCAATACATGACTTTATCAAACACCAATCTACTCAAAACTCAGCTCTAACACATCATCAAAAATCAACCACTGCAGTGAACTCTTATTGGACAAGACTCGATCAAGCAGCACAAACTAACGCTTTTCCTTCTCCTACTCCTCAGCCGCAATTTGCAACTACTTGCATATTTGCACTTTGTGCACATACACCAAAATACTCATACAATTTGCTCTAACATCACCCAAAATCACACACTTCGATAATCTTCTATTACACCACTATTCTCACTACATACATTTACACAAAGCTTGCCTTTTCACTTTACTACACTACTGAGGCTCTACCACAACACACAATCATTCGTCACCCTAATGGGTCCAATTCCTTTCCGAGTCAACTCCGTGATTTCTATTAGGTTCGTTGACCTAAGGCTTCATCTTAACCTTCTTACGTCTCTTCCATTCATCACCTTTGGCTATACTATCAGCTAGGCTTTGACAACCAACTTTTCTAACCTCACTCAAGCACCTCTTGCAGGTAGTCTGGCCCAATGGGTTCGGTAGAACCGACCGTTTTATGATTTCACCGGTCACTCGGCGCTTGCGCACTGCTGTTTGCCCCCTACGAGATCCAAGCCGCTTAACGCGACACACCCATGTTGTCTGCTACCCTTCTTCCCGCGCTCACTCTGCGACTTCCTATGAGCGTGTCCTGTCTTGGCCCATCGTCTACTCATCTTTCTCCCTTTGGCTGTAAGCTGGGCCACTTTTCTGCTTAGCATGCCTTTCTTAGCAGGACTACCCTCACTCACTCTAACCAGTCTATGCTACACGCAGTGCTCCTCCCTTTGCTTCGATAGCCCACTAAAGGATTCCTGCTGTTTCTCGCTGATGTCGGCGCGAGATGGCTTATTGGGAGCTAGCGCAAGCTTTTCGTCTGCTCCCACTTTCTTCTTTGTGGTACACCTGTCCAATTCCTCTTTTCGCTTGGTTTGGTCTACTGCAAAGTAATCCGTCTCAGTGCGCGGACCTATCTGTTTGGGAGCCTTAGCCCATGGCTCTGCACCGTTGAGCTCGGCAGCAAGCTAAGACGCTGATTGAGCTGCATGACTCTCAAAACACCTTGCATTGCCCTTTTCAACGACAATGTTTGTCTCCGTATCATCGGAGTTTTCGGACGGCACATAGCTAAAATCTGCTTGCGTGATCCCATTGGTACAAACCCGTGGAACTGCGAGCACCTCATTCTTACTTGTTAATATTTCGGAGGCCGTACAATCAACTAAGTCACTTGAGCTACAAGGGAGCAGCAAGCCTTCTTCGCCTAGCGTGTTCTCGGACCCCTCACCGCTAAGCGCCTGGCCTGCGGTTGAACCATGCCCGGCGCGTTAACTGTCTCGCACTTCGAACGCGACTTTCTCTTCAGCAGGTTGGTTGGTTGGTTCCTTATGTCATGGCGCGTACCCACGCGGGGGATTGGCCAAGAAGCTGCCAGTAATAATTAGGCTGTGACCCGGTTTATTTTAGGGAGAAAGAAAAAAAAGAAGTACGAGAAAAACAATGAGAGCAGAAAAGGTAATCTTTGGATAGAACAGGGTTGTAGGGAGAGAAACTTGCAAATGAAGGCATAGCTATCTAGCAAGGCATCCGGCCTGTCGCCGCAACAAAGGAATGAACGGCGATCACGACATCTCTGTTGCAATATGATATGACGGAAGCACACAGGGAAAGAATAACGGTAAAAGATAAAGGGAGATTCAGCCGATTAAACGTGTATTCAAGATGCGTGTGTCGCATCGAGGAAAAGCTGCGGCAATTTAAAAGAAACTGTGTTATTGTTTCAGGGGCCTTGCAGAAAGGGCGTTGAGGAGATAACACCTGACCAGCTTTGTGTAGATAAAAATTTAAAGGGGGGATTCTCCAACGACATTTTGTGATTGCGACCTCACATTTACGAGATTCGCAGAATTTGGGCTTCCATAAGTGAGAGAGGTGAATATAGTCGGAGCATGAACGAAGGGCATCCAGCAGGTTGTATGACAAAACCATCGTTTTCTTTGTCTTCTTTTTTAAATTGTGCCTCGTGGTTGTCTGCGACCTGCATTCTTTGTATCGCACGTGACTCATCGCTGTCGACGGTCCGCGTGCCTTCGATCTGACATGCGGCATGTTCAGCGCTCTCTTGGCGTCTTTTCTCCTGGGAGCTCTGTCGCGAGATCCCCTTTTCTTTTTCTATAATTTTGCTTTTAGCATCAAAGCTGTGCGCTAGCCGCGTGCCCTGACTTTTAAGTATGGCGGGTTCAACGCTTCCTCCTTGTTCGTAGAAACTATTTTCCCCGAACCGGCGCCTCCATTCTTTTAGTTCTACCTTCTTTCGCAGTTCTATCTCTGCATCCAATTTCTCATGCACACTGCGGCTCTCTTCATCTAACATTTCAAAAAACTGCTTTTTGTTCAAACCTCGCAATTGAACTACCGTTAAAAACCTTTCCAAATTCATTCGCCAAGCTCGTTAGACACGTGACTGGGCCCGATGGAAATATCGTTGGTACGAATAAATCTATCCTGGCAGGCTCGACACTCAATTGTCACGTGAACGGATGGTTGGGTCGTCTTAACCAGCTCGGAACAATGGACACAGGGAAGCCGTGGACGAGTTGGACAAAACACCCATTTATAGCACAAAAAAAAACCCTAACGCACAAGCACTCAATAGTTCAACTACACACAAACGATTAACATTCACACCACTACTAACAATCCCAACCAACCAGTAAACTCTCAACCCAAACGGCTCTACAAAAATGTTCTATGCAATTAGTCTGAATCAACTGATTCTATCACCCTCTAAGTGATCTCACTAAACCACAACTTCCTAGTTGTGTCCTGTGATTCCGTCCCTATTGGACTGGCCTACCCCGGTCGTCGGCGCTGACGTGTCGCACCCTTGCGTTTCCGCGACTCGGTGGTAGCCGTCTTCTCACTTTGTCAGTGCCGGCGTTCGATGCGCGCCGTCACTCGTTGGATGGCGTGGGCTCCACGCGTCCCTACCTCTTTCCTCTGTGGATATCCCCTGGTAGCCGCTCTCGCTGGGGGTTCTTGATGCCGGCGTTCGACGCGCGCGGTCATTCCTTGGGCGGCGTTCTTCCTCGGTGGCTACACCCTGGTAGCCGCTGCCGCTTGAGGTTCTAGGTAGGCTCGGCCCGAACGTAGGCTTTTGGGGCCGTCGAGACGAACGTCGACGGAGCGTGGACCTTGGCCGCTGGTGCCCGACCGATGCCGCTGGGGCCACGAAGACACAGGTTCGTGGTGCACCTAGGATGACGGTGCCGATGCTAAGTCGGCCCGCTCCCGCCCAGGCTCGGATGACATGTTCGACGGCTTGGCCGCGTCCCCTTTTCTCGTTCCGGGAAGGTCACGTGCTCCGGCCGCCTCCTGGTTGTCTCTCTCCCGTTGTCTTGCCTCCCCCCTTCTCTTCGTGTGCCCCGCTTTTATACCATCTGGGCTCCCCCGTGGCGCACCCTCATTGGCTCTTCGCCTCTGCTATGTCCTTATATGGCTATCTCGCCACTTGTCCCATGCGCGGCCTTTCCTTATTGGCCTACCAGGTCGCTGTCACTTTTGGCCATGATTCCTCGGTGCGTCGGCGCTGGCGCTCGCTGATTGGCGCGCTCGTGGCGCGCACTTCAAATGGCCGTTCCTTTGTTCTTTTCTTGCGTGGTTTTCGGGTGTTTGACGCGTCCCCGTCTCAGGGGGTGCCCTGACACATGACAGGTGTGCCCCCCGCGGATGAAGAGAATAGATACGGGGAACAAAAGAGCATTTCACAGAAGCTAGCAACTGAACAGGAAATAGGTAGGGTCACAAAGGGTTAAACATAAATAGATCACAAAAGGGTTAAACATTCCTAAGTGGTGGTGGCAACGAGGCCTCCTTCTCCAGGACAAATGGCATTGTTCAGCCGCTTTAGGCTAATAAAGCTGCTGTATTAGTGGAGTTTCTGCAAATTCTGATGGGAAACTCAAGGGTTGGAATAATGAACATAGTTATAAAAAGTTGAAGCCGCCAATGTTAATCGAGGAATAATCACTATAGTTTTTTGTAACTTTCATTGATACCAAGCGTCGCTGACCCAAACTTATAAATGAGATAATATTCCCAAACCTCCTGGTAGTGGTGGGTTTTGAAAGCGGATCCAAAAATTGTTGCTTTAGGATGTTTAAATTTATGCCCGGGACTCTTGACATGTCTTCACAGGGGCAAATAAGGGCAGCTTTTTGCATGAGAGCGGTGGTTGTTAAATGTTAAGTTCTGTTCCCACCGGAAGGAGGCAAGCCCTTGTCACTCCGTCTCCGTCCATAACCACAGCTATTACTGGAGCCACGCTAAACCACTGCCCGCAGGAGATGTGGTGCTAATTGAAGACCGGGGCCCAAGGACGTTTTGGAAAATGTGCCGAATTAAGAAAACCTACCCTGGACGTGACGGAGTGACAAGGGCTTGCCTCCTTCGGGTGGGAACAGAACTTCTCAGAAGACCGGCGAATCACTTCTATCCGTTGGAGGGCTGCTTCAAATGACCCGCCAAAACGCAGCGCGATTCAAATTGGCCGGGCGGGAGCTTGTTAAATATCATCGTCACGGCCCTTGAAGACGAAGAGCAAGAAGACTGCTCCTTCGCGCGAGCGCATGCTACTTCTACTTCTTCATTAAACGTTCGTTGTTCCATGTCGCCACTGGTCTCGCTCGTCTGAACAGTGGTTATTGAACCGTATTCGGAAGGGCTTTTCAGTTTGGCCCATATATTGTTGCCTAAAAACAGTGTACTCTAGAAGGTATACGACATTAGCGGATTCACAGTTAAAGTTACCTTTTATATTTACGCAATAGTCTGAAGCCGTCCTGGTGACGCGCTGTGCAGTGGTCATGTGTGGACATACTTTACATCGGGGTTTATAACATGCATACCTCGGCAAAGTTGGCGCGGCTCACTCAAACTCACTCGCAATTTTTTTTCGAATCAGCACTCACTCAAGTTCAGACTCAATGCTGAGCAGCACATCTGCACTCACTCAAACTCACAATGAGCTCAAAACTCAGAACTCACTCGGACTCAAAACTCAAAATGTACTCAGAACTCAAACTGTAGTCAAACTCAAAATGTAATCAAAACTCAAAATTTACTCAAACTCAAAGTGAACTCACAACTCAAAATGTACTCAAAACTCAAAATATACTCAAACTCAAAATGTACTCAAAACTCAAAACGAACTGAGAACTCAAAATGAACTCAGAACTCAAAATGGGCTCAGAACTCAAAATGATTTTAGAAGTAAAAGGTTCTCACAACTCTCTCATGCTAGGAATTTACTCGGGGTCAGATGGACTCTGATTTCATTAGCAGTCAGTGTTTTCAAATCACGTTGGATGATAAAAAAAGTGCCTCGTTGCTTGCTGAGGCACTTGTATTAGTTTTTATTAGCATTTGCTAGGTGGGATGAGCTCTCGTAGCTTGGAAAAACATCACGCAGGGCGATTCCACCAGAGAACGAACATGCGTGTGCACCACCATTTTTTGTTCATTCTTGTTTTTTATTATATATGCGAGCAATATGGAAACCCCCGAAGATGAAGTTTGTTTTCTCCTGAGGTGCGTAGTTCGGGAGAAAAAAAATGTTTGAATGTGTCCGGAGCGCAACGGTGGTTCCGGCAACTGCAGATTTTTTCACGTTTGCGTCTCTGTGTACGTCAAGGGGTACAAGGGGTGTGTATAAAATGTTTTGGGCCATAAACTAGACCATGGTGCTAATCACTGTAACGCAAAATCAGCGTCCAGCAGCGAACAAAAAATTAACAAAAAAATCGGGAAATCGGCCCAGACGATAGTTTGTTACTGTTTTTGACGCCCCCTATCTACATTTCTTCTTTTCTGAAAAACTTGTGTCAGCCATTTTGTGGATCTTACGGGTCTAAACGTACCAGCAAAAGATGGTGTTTGTAGAAAATATTTAAGTACTAAAAAAATTGAATAACTTCGGCTCTTTTTCAGAAATTGCGCGAATTCAAAACTCAATATAAAAGAAACCCATACTAGATTTTCTTCAAAATTACAGAAACAAGACTCCTTTTCTTGGAGAAAAAACTGTGAAAAAACATGTTGCATCATTTTGTTCAGAATAAAGTTATAAGGGGCCAAACGTGGGGCTCGCGTGACGCGTCTTGGGGCGCTGCGGTAAGTTCCGGCCGCTGTTGTCGGACGTTGCGCGGGTGTACACGGGCGGTAATTCACATTCCACTAGCACATGCCGGCACGGTCAATCTCTTTCCAATATTCCCAAATGAAAAAAAACTATCCTGGACTACCTTCTTTGTTTTTTTTTGCCCGCCTCTGTTTCCCGAGTGTGTTCTTTAACGAGCTAACTTTCTGGCCGATACCAGATCGAAAGCGCTCCTTTGCAGCGCTAGTGTTTTGTGGGTTGCAAAACAAAACAAAAACAAAGGTTACTCCGATGCGCAGGACACCGAAACAGATGGCGCACGTGCAGTTACAAGGCAGGGAATGGATTGACCTTCAGTTTTATTCTTTGCGCCCGAAATGGGTCTTGCACTGACCCCAGCATGAAATGTGCGTCTGCGTTTTTTGTGCAAATGCCGACCTGTCTCCTTTGGCGCTGCAAAACGTTACAGGGGTTGACCGAAGAATGAGCAGGTTAAAGGAGCTTTGTCTTTGCACCTCACCATCGGCGCAGTGTTTCTTGGGCGAGTGCCGGCAATGCCCAATGGCCGACAACCTTATACCATGTCCGCTTTGGGCGTTTCAGACGAAGAAGACGTCCCGTACGCTGTATGGGGAAATGGTTCTCTGATAAAAAAGAGTGTACTGCCAGCTGCATTCGTGAAGGAGCTAGGCAAATGGGTCACCAAGTGGATTTCCCATGACTATATTAGGTGGACCCAGGCCATTGCCATAAACGAAGCGAAAAGATGCGAACAGCGGTCAAGCATTGTACAGCACTTCGACTTCGCTGAAAATTGCGCTGAAACGTGCGTTGTAACTACAAGAAAATGCGTTCAGAGCTTCGCAGTAGTAAGCGATCACATGCAACACTTTACCGCACATGCATGCTATGCGCTCCAAAAGGTGCACGAATGCCTGGAAGAAAGCGCCCCTGTGTACAGCCACCTTGTTTACGTTCGTGACGGTGCAGCCAGTCATTTCAAGAACAAATATCAGCTGTACGAACTTTCCAGGGCAAACTACACGTCGGCGAAGTGGCTGTTCTCTGCTACCAGACGCGGGAAAAACTCATGTGATGGAGTTGGGGGTATTGTAAAACACCATGCTTCGTTACACAACCTGAGGGCAGGCAGCACCAACGTTATTCGGTCAGCAGCTGAAATTATTGCCGAGTTGTAAAGCAAGCTAAAGAAGGTGAGCCTGATTCACGCATCTGCTGCAGGCATCGAAGAGTTTCGCATCGAAAAGTGCGAAGAATGGAAGCGTCTGCCACTCATCCGAAGCATCCAGTCCTGGCACGTGTGATCTGTCACGAAGGAATACCCAAACGAACAGAGTTTAACTGTCGCCAGAACCGCTGAAAGTCAGCCCACTGCCATTTGCCCGTTTTCAGTATCCTGTGCTTGACTCTATGATCGCCCGAGGAAGCTATGGTGCAGATATTATAAAGATTTTACTTTAGTTGTATTCCCACACGTATGCCTTTTGCTGTGTTCCTGACTGTAAATAATTAATCCCGGTAGTCTGACAGCCAATTTCCAAACTTGTGTCTTTTTACTTGAATAAATATTCTTGTGAAGAAAATCTGAAATCCCTTCAGTAATTTACTCGCGCTATGACCGTAGCGCCATAATATTAGAAAATTTCGACTACTCTTACCACTTCTACCCGGTATAACCACCGGAAAAACTTTTCCTGTTGTTTCGAATCCTTCTTTCCTTTCCCTATAAGAAGTGTGGCGTTCGCAAAGGAGTGCTTTCGAGCTGCTTTCCGCCAGCAAGTTAGCTCGTTAAAGAACACATTAGGGAAACAGAGGCAGGCAAAAAAAAAAGAATGTCCAGAATAGTGTTTTTCGTTTGGGAATATTGGAAAGAGATTGACCGTGCCGGCATGTGGCAGTGGAATGTGAAATACTTCCCGTGTACACCCGCGCAACGTCCGGCAACTGCGGCCGGAACTTACGGTGGCGCGCCTAGACGCGTCGCGCTAGCCCCAAGTTTGACCCCTTAAAACTTTGTTCTGAACAAAATGATGCAACATGTTTTTCCAGTTTTGTTGTCCAAGTAAAGGAGTCTTGTTTCTGCAGTTTTGAAGAAAATCGAGTATGTTTTTTTTATATTGAGTTTTGAATTTGCGCAATTTCTGAAAAAGAGCCCAAGGTATTCAATTTGTTTTAGTACTTATAAATTTTCTACAACCACCATCTTTTGCTGGTGCGTTGAGACACGTATGGCCAACAAAATGGCCGACATACAAGTTTTTCAGAAAAGAAGAAATATAAATAAATGGCGTCAAAAACAGTAACAAACTATCGTCTCGGCTGATTTCACAATTTTTTTGTTACTTTTTTGTTCGCTGCTGGACGCTGATTTTGCGTTACAATGATTAAAATTCTGGTCTGGTTTATGGTCAAAAACATTTTATACACACCACTTGTACTCCTTGACGTACATAGAGACGCAAACTTGAAAAAATCTGCAATTGCCGGAACCACCGCTGCGCTCCAGGCATATTCAAATTTTTTTCTCCCAAACTACGCACCTCAGGAGAAAACAAACTTGATCTTCGGGAGTTTCCATATTGCGCGCATATATAATAAAAAAACAAGAAATAACAAAAAATGGTCGTGCACACGCATGTTCGTTCTCTCGTGGAATCGCCAAGCAATGACCACAACCGTACTAAGCTGTTAACTTCCAGCATGCACGCGTGTGTGAGTGTGTGTGTGTGTTTGTGTGGTTGAGAGAGTGTGTGAGTGAGAGAGTGTGTGTGAGAGAGATAGTGAGCCAGAGAGAGTGAGAGTGACAGAGTGAGAGTAAGAGAGTGAGAGAGTAAGAGAGTCTGAGAGTGAGAGAGAGAATTTGAGAGTGAGAGAGTGTGAGAATGAGAGTGTGAGAGAGTGTGTGAGAGTGATACAGAGTGTGAGAGAGAGTGTGAGAGTGAGACAGAGTGTGAGAGTGAGAGAGTGTGAGAGTGTGAGACTGAGAGTGTGAGTGAGAGAGTGTAAGAGTGAGAGTTTGAGTGAGAGAGGGTGAGAGAGAATGAGAGTAGAGAGTGAGAGTGAGTGATAGAATGAGTGAGAGACTGAGAGTGAGTGACAGGGTGAGAGTGAGTGAGAGAGTGAGAGAGAGAGAGTGTGAGTGAGAGTGAGAGAGTGAGAGTGTGAGTGTGAGAGAGTGAGAGAGTGAGAGTGTGTGAGAGTGTGAGATTGAGAGAGAGTCTGAGAAATTGAGACAGTGAGAGTGAGAGTGTGTGTGAGTGCATACCTTTTGCTATATACCTTTTGCTATATCCTCATAATTATAACCAGAAAGCATTTTTATATTTGTCCCCCGTGATCCCCCTAGACGAGACCTTTAATTTGATACGCCACACAACCTAGCAGGGTCGTATGGAATTCATACCAGTCAAAATAACCCTGACTCTCATGACTAACCAGGACGCATTATTTAGGTGTCCGACGTGATTCCCCTCATTGGAACCTTCAATTTGAACCTTCAATTCGAGTGTGAGTGAGAGTCAGAGTGAGAGTGAGAGTATGTGTGAGTGTGAGTGTGACTGAGAGTGGGAGTGAGTGAGAGTGAGAGTGCGAGTGTGTCTGTGAGAGTGACAGTGAGAGTGTGAGTGTGAGTGAGCGTGAGAGTAAGAGTGAGAGTGAGAGTGTGTGAGTCAGAGTGTGTCAGTGAGAGTGAGTGTGTGAGTGTGAGTGAGAGTGAGAGTAAAATTGAGAGTAAGAGTGAAAGTGAGAGTGAGAGTGTGAGTGAGAGTGTGAGTGAGAGTGAGAGTGAGAGTGTGAGTTATAGTGTGAGTGAGAGTGAGAGCGTAAGTGTGAGTAAGAGTGAGGGCGAGAGTGTGAGTTAAGTGTAAGTATGAGTGTAAGTGTTAGTGAGAAAAAGAGTGAGAGTGAGTGTGAGTGTTAGTGTGAATGTGTGAGAGAGTGTGAGTGATAGTGAGAGTGTGAGTGTGAGTGAGAGTGTGAGTGAGGGTGAGAGTGAGAGTCAGAGCGTGAGTGTGAGTGTCAGTGAGAGCGAGAGTGTGAGTGTTATCGAGAGTGAGAGTGTGAGTGAGTGTGAGTGTGTGTTGAGTGTAAGTGTGAGTGAGAGTAAGAGTGAGAGTGAGAGTGTGAATGTGAGTGTGAGCAAAATGAGAGTGAGAGTTTCAGTGTGAGTGAGAGTGTGTGAGAGTGAGTGTGAGAGTGTGAGTGTTAGTGTTTGTGAGAGTGAGAGTGTGAGTGTGAGTAAAAGTGAGAGTGAGAGTGTGAGTGAGAGTGTGAGTGAGAGTGTGAGTGAGAGTGAGAGTGAGAGTGAGAGTGTGAGTGTGAGTGTGAGTGAGAGCGGGAGTGTGAGTGAGAGTGTGAGTGTGATTCAGAGTGAGAGTGTGGGTGTGAGTTGAGTGTGAGTGTGAGGGTGAGTTGAGTGTGAGTGTGAGTGTGAGTGAGTGAGCATGAGATTGAGAGTGTGAGTGTGAGTGGAGTGAGAGTGTGAGTGTGTGAGTGTGAGAGTGAGTGTGAGAGTGTGAGAGTCATTGTGAGAGTGTGAGTGTGAGTGTGAGTGAGTGTGAGTGAGTGTGACTGAGTGAGTGAGAGTGTGAGTGTGTACCTTTTGCTATATAACTTTTGCTATATCCTCATAATTATATTCATAAAACATTTTTATATTTGTCCCACGTGATCCCCCTAAACAAGACTCCACACACCATAGCAGGGTCATATGGAAATCATTCCAGTCAAACTAACCATCACTCTCATTACTGTAACCAGGACGCGTTATTTAGGTGTCCAACAAGATTCCTCTAACTGGAACCTTCAATTTGATGCCCCAAAAGCTTCTGTGGCCTCACCTTGAGTTTAACTCATTCTATTACTCATAATGACTATCTCATGATACGAACTACGAAGCCTTTTTTTATTTGTACCACGTGATTCCCCTCTTTAAGACCGTAAATTTGATACCCTACACGCCCTAGCGGGGTCACAACGAATGTTACCCCAATATAAGACTCGCCATGATAATCTCATGGTTATAACCAGAAAGCATATTTGTATTTCTCCCACGTGATTCCGCTCATCAAGACATTATTCTGATACCCATCACATCCCAGCGGAATCAATTTGAATGTTAAGCCAATCAATGACTAACCATGACTATCTCATGATATAGCAATACCACATTTTTGTCCCGTGTGATTTCCGTTATCGGAACCTTCAGTGTGATGCCCCGGACACCCAGTGGCATCATTGTGAATTTTGACCAAATTTATGACCCATTTTGACTATGTCATGATAATAATCAGGAAGCATGTCATTACCTTCATCGAGACCTTTAATTTGATACGCCACACGCCCTAGCGTCATGAACTTGAATTTTAACCAAATCTATGACTTACCATGACTACGTCATAATATCCATAACTCATTTTCTTCCCGAATGATTCCCCACATCGAGACCTTGCATTTGATTCCTCACATGCTCTCGCAGCGTCATTTTGAATTTTAACCCAATTTATGACTCATTATGACTGCCTGATGACTACAATCAGGAAGCATTTTTTTATTTACCCCATCTGATTTCGTTAATCCGGACCTTTCATTTGATACCCTACACGCCTTAGCCTCATCAGTTCCACTTTTCACCCAATTTAATGTGGTCATTATTCTGTCTTAAGAGCGCTGCCCAGTCAATTCACCTAATTCATTTGAAACAGCAGAAAGGGCAGCTCCCGCCTCCATTTCCCCCCGGCTCTCACCTCTCCCTTTGTGACCCCTTGGTATATCAAGCCGTTAAAGGTAGCAGGCGAACAACCAGCACGCCAGCGCCGCCGTGTGCTTTCGCACCACCCTTTCCCATGCTCTTAGTGAATTCTTCAGGAGGAAAAGTTAAGACAACCCTTTTTTATGACCTCACCAGTCAATTATCACTCACGCGCCCAGCCGCGAAAATGAGGTATACAGCAAGTGCTTATGGCCATAAAAATTCCACAAGAAACTAAAAAAATATCAGACACCCCCTCCCTCCCAACCGATCATGGAGATCGCGATTGGTGCCGTACCCACAGGTAACCTGAATTGCGAGCCCAAAGTGACAAATGAAACTTAACAGTCAACCATAGCTGCCTGCTAGGCTACTCATTTGTACTCAAACTAAAAATGGGCTCATAACTCAAATGTACTCAGAACTCAAAATGTACTCAAAACTCAATATGTCCTCAAACTTGAAATGTACTCAAACTCAAAATGTACTCAGAACTCAAAATGGACCCAAACTCAAAATGGACTCAAACTCAAAGTGTACTCGGAACTCAAAATCGACTCAAACTCAAAATGAACTCAGAACTCAAAATGGACTCAGAACTCAAACCCAATCGGGCTCAAACTCAGTCGGGATCACTCGGCTCAAACTCACTCAAGCTTAAACTCACCATGCCACACTAGCCTCGCGCTCACTCAAACTCAAACTCACGCGTGAGTTTGAGTCCAAATGAGTCTGAGTGAGTGGACTCATGAGTGAGTTCGCAGACCTCTGATAACAGGGCATGCAGCCACTAGTTGGGGGTCGGTTGATACGAGAGTTAGTAAGAAAGTCACCTAAATTCTTATTACGCCGATAGACAACGCTTGGTGGCTCGGGAAATATGCTTTTTGAGCAGGTCACTTTGCATTAGGATATTGTGATGTTTTGTTGTACGATAGACACTCTTGGAGCGGAGGATGAGTGGGTAAAACTAAGTTAGTTTGTTGGTTCCCGTTCGTGGCTTTTTCTCAAAGATTATGTTACGGTCTAATTGATTGGATTGCGCAATAGCGTCATCCATAACTTTTTCCGGGTATTTTTTAATCAGTGGGGTGGTCTTCCGTTCTCGACAGTTTGAGTCAAAGTAGGCTTGGTTTAAGCAAATTCTCCTAAATCGGTGGGCTTGGCTGTAAGGTATTGCTGTCTTGCCGTGACTCACATGGCTATTTCGGAAGTGAAAATACTGCCGCGTGTCTGTCGGTTTTCTATACAGTTTAGTTGAAGCCGACCTTCGAAGGTTGTAACGGTGACGTCCAGAAACTTTACACTGTGTTTCGAATAGGAATCAGCAAGGGAAATACTAGGATAGGCTAGGTTAAATCCCTCAATGAAGGTGAGGAACTCTGCCTCACCGTGTTGCCAGATCATGAATATGTCATCAATATACCTTTTATAGTACACTGGCTTTAAATTTTGGGTGTCAAGAAAGTTTGATTCGAGGTGAGCCATAAAGATATTGGCGTAGTTAGGTCCGATTTGAGTTCCCATTGACGTTCCGCTGACTTGCACGTAATGAACTCCGTCGAACCCAAAATTGTTAAGTTCAAGAATAAGACTAAGAAAGTTTTGGAGAGCAGAAGAATCGATAGATTTGTCGCACGATGACTGCACATACGCAGGGGATACCGCGGCGATGCCATCTTCATGGGGGATGTTCGTATACAGTGACGCAACATCGAGGGTGACTAGAAGGCAGTTATCAGGAATTTCATTTTTGAGATGTCTGAGAGAAATTCATTGGTATCCTTAATAAAGGAGGGAAAGCTGGGCAGAATGTCGCAAATTAGATTATCCACACAGCGCGAGAGATTTTCGGTAACAGTGCCAAAGCTAGAAACAATGAGGGGCCCTGGCTTGTTCACCTTGGGAATCTTTGGGAGAAGATAGAATTTACCGGCTACTGGACATATGCGGATCAGGAAACGAGCCGTGGTTTCATTTATTCTATTATTTTTAACAAGCTCAGCAAGTTTATCTTTGACAATTTGCTTATACTCTTGAGTGCGAAAATTGGGTAGTGCTTTATAAAACGTCGATACTGATAGTTGCTTATTAGCCTCGTTGACATAGTCGGTTTTGTCAAGGAAAACGGTTGCGCCTCCCTTGTCGGCAGGTTTAATAATTATGTTGGGACAGCTTGCGAGTTCCTCTAGGGCTTTCTTTTCGTTGGTAGTCATGTTGTGGTTGAAAGAAATTTGTGTTTGGTATGCGTTTCGCGCATCGCGTTGGACAGCTTTGATGTACATATCGAGGTAACTATCCCGCTGTGTGGAAGGGGTCCAGTGCTTATATCTAGGTAGGGTTCTGCGGGCTTCTTCCGTCGCGGGGTGATCGTAGAAGTATTCTCGTAGCCTCATGTTTCTGGCGAGGTTTTCTAAGTCCTCTAAGAGACTCCTTTAGGAATCGGGTACGGTACACCACGCTTTGTCTGGGACGTTAGCGGTACAGCTACTTCCGCGTAGTTATTGACGTACTCTTGGTAATACCCGGAAAAGCCACAGAGGCTTCGAAGCTCCTTCATAGTCTTTGGTTGTACGAGAACTCTGATTGCGGCCAGCTTTTCCGGATCGAGACCGTGCGTTACGCTTCCCACTACGTGGCCGAGGTTTTAATGTGGCCCTGAGCTACCTGAAACTTCTCTAACGCTCGCCTTTAACCTCGCGTCCGTCAACAAGCCGAGGATAGTGTCCACGTGATAAAGGTGTTATTCACATGAAGAGGAGAAGACGGCAATGTCATCCAGATAGGCCATGGAGTAGGACCGGTGTTTGGCGAGCAATGTGTTCACCAACCTCTGAAATGTCGCTGCCGCATTTCTGAGACCAAACACCATGACGCGCCGTGGGTACTGCCCGTCGTGCGAGACGAAGGCGATTAGGTGCTGGCTTTCTGGCGCTACCGTCACCTGCCAGTAGCCCCTCCGCCAGCCTATGACTGTGATAAACCTCGAGTGATCCAATATCAGAATCAGCTCCTGTAATGGAGACATAGGGAATGCATCGGTGCCAGTCACAACATTTATTCTGCGGTAGTCGATGCGCATTCTCTACGACCCGTCTTTCTTTCCGAAGCAAATGACCGGTTGAGCGTGCTAACTTTTGACAGGGTAGATGAGGCCCATCTCCAACCGCTCGTCTACCTGGTGAGCGACGTCCTTCCTGAGCAGCTCCAGAACGCGGTAAAGAAAAGCCCTCTTTGGCTCATAACTTCCCTGAAGCTCAATTCGGTGTTCCCCACCCCCGCGAGTTCTAGCGTTTTATCGAACAGGTCGGCGTGTTTTGCAAATACGCTTGCAATCTCACAGCTCCCTCTGTCACTTAAGTGTGACTTCTCCATCGGTAAGGCGGTAATGGGAGGGCAGTTCAACACGGCGGTACAAATCGTTAGGTGCATTCTACATCCCCAAACTCGATGTCTTCAGGGAACGCTACCCCAACGTGACTGACGCGACAGTAGTAAGGTCGTAGGTGGTTCGCGTGCACCACCGATGTTCTATTTTCCCTCACGTCGAGACGGTAAGGATGCTGCCTCTCCTGCTCAACCACCGTGAATGGGCCCAGCCATCTCGGGGCCGTCTTATGTTTACCCTCCGTGTCAAACAGAAGGATCTGTTTGCCAACGCTGAACGTTTTGTTACGCGCGGTTTTATTGTACGCCTACGCGTAGCGGCCTCGGCGCGCGCTCGCCGTGAGCCCCACCACTTCCGCCGCTACCTCTAGCTCCTCGCGCAGGTGCCTTAGGTATTTCGTTGGCTCCTCTTTTATAGTGCCCGGTAAGGGCAGTTCCCCTTTCCAACTGTGCTGGAGGATCGCCAGCGGCTCTGTGGGGTTCCTGCCATAAAGCATGCGAAACGGGACGACTCCGGTTGTGTGGTGCGGAACCTCAGGGTAGGCCCACAACACTAACCATACTAACCTATGAAAGTTCCTCGGATCCTTCTCGATGACGTGAAACAACATGTTCTCAAGTACCCTATTCCAATGCTCAACCGTGCCATTGCTATCCGGGTGTTCCGGTGTCGAGAAGCGTGTCCCGCAGCCCAAGCTTTCCAAAAAGCTTTGTATCAGTTTTGACAAGAAGTTAGTACCCTGGTCCGACCATAGTAATTCAAAGATGCCAGTCCTGCTGAATTTTGTCACGAGAACATCGCAAGTTGTTTTACACGTAAGTGACCGCAAGCACATGACTTCGGGACAGCGTGTGCAGAGGTCCCCCAGACAAAGTGCATAATTGTGGACCCAACCCGACGGTACGTCCAGGGGACCGATGGTTCAACATTTACCACCTGGAAGGGATGGTCTGGCCTTGCTAGGGGAACAATAGGAACCCGGTGGCTGGCCTTTTTATCTGACCGTACTTAGCAGCCATGACATGTTTGGCAGTGATTGGATACGTGTGCCTCTAGGCCAAGCCAGAAAAAGCAAATTTTTTTTATACCCATCGTCTTTTTGGGGCCTAAATGGCCTCCCCATAGTGACTCGTGGGCCATCAAGAGTAACTCCTCACGTCTCTCTGAGGGCACCACGAGTTGCGTTACCTTCGTGCCGGCTATATTGCCCTGATAAAATAGCAACCCGTCTGAGACGAACATGCCGGCTTTCCTTCTTTTCGCGTCGGCCCAAGCTTTCTTTAGCCTGTCATTGGCCAGCTGACACGCCAGAAGCATTGCCCGTGGGCCCTCCACTTCAATTGCCTCATCAATCTCTTCGGCCTGAGCTTCGGGTGCCGTCTGCCCCGTAATCTCACACACGGCAGCCGCTGGTTCCGAGATGGCCCCGGTACCGACCTCGTGGGCCCACTTGAGGAGGGGAATGTTTCAGCCGTGCTGTTCGCCTCCCGTTTGGGGTGACATTTCATCAGCGGCTCCCAACCCTCTCTCGAAAGCAAACAGTCTAGCTCCTCGGGGAAATTGTTGGTGACAGCACATATTAGCTGCACCTTGGGGCTCCCGACCACCGACACGGCCTGCCTCAAACTTAGGCAGGCTGACCACTCTCGCGTTAACCTACTCGCCAAATGGTGGAACTAGCCTGATGGTGCCCGATGGCTGCATAGCGTCCTGTCGGACCAGACTTTCTCGTAACACCATACCTTCACTTCCCTTGTCAACCGTCGCGGGAACTGTCGTGCCGGCACAGTCGAGTTCCACATGCTGTAGTATAGACTTTCTAAGGTGATCAATACTTCCAGGCGCCTTTACCTCGGCCACGAGAATTCGCTGCCCCCGCTAGTCGGGCCAGCATCCGGAGCCTGCACTGTACTTGTGCTCTCTACTTTCACTCTCAACACCCGCATGCTGGCCTTGTGTTTCCCGACTTCTCAGAAATGTTCGGGCACAGCCGGAAATGTCGACCCCCTCCCTTACAGACGCTACACATCCACATTCGCTTGCCACTGTTGGTATTGCGCTGAGGTACTTGATCTCTACGCCCAACAGCGGAGCCTGTTTCCTTGGCCTGCTCCAATTTTCACAGCACGTTAGCTATCCCTGGTGGCTTCAGCCACGTCTCTGCTTCTCGCAGGCGAACGCCCTCCAGTGCCTCTGCGCTCAAACTGTTCTTAATTCTATCAGCCACCATAAGAGCCACTACCTCCTCTTTTGTTTCGATCTTCGTCGATTTTACGTAGTAGTGGAACTGGGTGCCAACGGGGGAAGCAAATTGCGATCAGGTTTCATCGTTACGTTTCGATTTCTTTGCAAATCGGTCGAGGTATTCTGCAGGGCTTAGCCTTAGCTTCGGCAGCACGGCCTTTTTAATCACCTCGTAGTTATCGCACTCACTGTCACCGAGTCCACTTAACCTCTACCTCACCCGTTCCGACAACGCCGGTACAACTAAATGAACCCGACTCGACTCCGGTACACCGTACGTTACAAACAACCTTTCAACTTCGTCGAGCCACAACGAAATGTCTGCTTCGCACAGCAGCTTAAGGCCTTTCAGGGCTTTTGCGCACTGAGTGACCGGGTCTTAGCCCGACCGCCTACCCTTTTCTGAGTCCGAACCCGTAGGAGTTTGCGTGCCAGCCTTTGTCTCCAGTCCCAACCTTCGCATCTGCTCATTTAATTCGACCTTGAGTTTTTGTATGCGTTCTTCCGATTCTCGCGCCTCTTATTTCTCTCGCTCCGCCGCATCGCGCCCTCTTTCCTCCGCTTCGCATGCTCTTTCCTCCTAGCACTCTAACGCTTCCCGCGCTTCTTTTCTCTCACGCTCTTGAAACTCCCACTCCATTCTTCTAAGAATAATTGTTTCAGACTCCACTTGGACCACCCATCCTGCCACCGTTCATCATTGAGGTGGCGCCTCATATGTCTGACCATTTCCGTCTCCTTCCGCCTTGTTCGCCAGCATGCTCCGCGTGACTGCCATGCAAACCCAGACTCAGCCTACACCCCCACAACGATGCGCAAGAAATCCCACTCACCCGCACCTTCGGTAGCCGGCGGCCACCGCGTTGCCGCGTGCGCTGGCTTGGCTCTGCCGCTCCACTCTGCGTGGAGCTCGACTGCTACCGATGAAGGCGGGCTTGCATCTGCTTGCTGGACCTGGTTGTGGCGTGGTGATTTCATCTGCCAAATCCTGACGGCTGCGCCAGTAAACATGGTTGTGGTTCGATTGCCCAAAGACCGGTAGCGATGAGGAACCCAACCGCCCGGGCTCCGGTTGATTTGGCAGGAGGCTGGCTAGGCGATGGTGTTGAAGTTTTTGGAGATGGCCGTCGAATTGATGAACTCGTGGCTTTAGGGTTGGTTAAGTGAAACGAAGAGTTTATATACAGCTATTTACAGTAGGAAATCTGGGTACATGAGAAATAAATGGAAAAAGCTCAAACTGCAGTTAGACGCTAGCTTTAAGTGCGTACAAATCACTGGAGCTTCTCAAACTTCGTCTAACTCTCCTATCCTTGAAGCGTATACACACCGCTCGAGAAACGACGGTCAAGACTATCTTCTCTCCGCAGGATTTATCTATTTGCGTGGTATGGCGCTGTACCCTAAACATCCAACGAAATCCTAACCTCAAGCCTAGGGGCCTAACAAATCCTAACCTAGCTTTAACCGTTGAGACTCCTTGTTGCGCTGAGAACTGCCCAGCTCAGCGCTCAGACAAGAACGATTTCGAACGACCAAGGTCGGCTTTATAACCCCTCAAGATCACACTCTCTCGGGGATGCCCTTGTTGCGTTCGTACACGCGTAAGGGAGTGCCAAAATTCTTGTAGGCAGCTGTCGGTCTTGACGCAACGGAAGATTCAATGAGGCCCAACCATCTTTGCGTCAACGGAACGCGCGCGGTCTAGCAAGCGAGCATGACCCTAAAGGGTGAGGGCGAAAGGGGGCGACTATGCTTACAGCTAGCCGCTCCGACCGCCCATTCTCGAAACCCGGCGGCGCCGACCGCGTTCTGAATAGGAGGAATATCCTCGCGGCATTCTTCCGACCAGACGATCCGGCGCCCGTATATGCTGTGACAAATAAGTGAATTAGCCCAGCCGTTAAGGGGGCCGCCTTGCGTTTACCCTCCGTGTCGAACAAAACGACCTGTTTGCCAACGCTGAACGTATTGTTACGCGCGGTTAGCGTGTAGCTGACTTGGCGCGCGCTCGCCGTGAGCACCGCTACTTCCCCCACTACCTGTAGCGGCTCGCGTAGCTGCCTTAGGTTCTTCGCGGGCTCCGCTATAATGTGCCCGGTACGGGCAGTTCCCCTATCCAAATGTGCTTGAGAATCGCCAGCGGCCCTGTGGGGTTCCTGCCATAAAGCATGCCAAACAGGGCGACTCTGGTTGTGTCGTACGGAACCTCACGGTAGGCCCACAACACGAACGGTACTAACCTATCCCAGTTGTTTGGATCCTTCTCGATGACGTGAAACAGCAGGTGTTTAGGTACTCTATTCCGAAACTCCATCGTGCCATTGCTATCAGGGGGTTCCAGGGTTGGGAAGCGTGGCCCGCAGCCCAACCTTTATAAAAAGCTTGATGTCATCTGTGACGGGAAGTTGGTACTCTGGTCCGAGAGTATTACTGAAGGATGCCGGTCGTGCTGAATATTGTCAGCAGAGCCTCGCAAGTTTCTTTAGCCGTATGTGACCGCAAGCACACGAGCTGGGACCAGCATGTGCATAGGTCCACCAGTCAAAGCGCATAAGTGTAGCCCCGACCCGATAGTACGTCCAGCGGACCGATGATGTAAACATTTACCACCTGAGGGTGTGGTCTGGCCTTGGGTCGCTGAGCTGTCTATCTGCGCGGAATTAGCAGCCATGACATGTTTGGCAGTGATTGGATACGTCTGTGTGAGGAAAAGACCCAAGTTTCGTTTTTTTTCCCTGTGTGTTGTGTTTGTTAATTAGTTATTACACGGTGACATGGACCCTGAGTGAACTCGAGCTCCCAGTGCAGCACGGAAGAGAAGACGACGGGCTGTGGGCAGGTGGCGCGACAGCTGGGCAAAAAAATCGAAAGAAGAGGAGAACGAAGCCAGAAGGGCTACGAGTGGGACGTGCGAAGAGGCTCGTGCCGCGGAACCAGGGGCTGGGGAATGTTCCAGAGGAAGAGCACCTGCCGTCGTTCCTGCTGCGGGCCTTCACCCAGGGCGTGCCTACCTCATCCGGTCCTGGTGGCTTGTTCCAGGACCAAGGGGCGGCCTGTCGAGCGGCTCCTGCCAGGGCGCAGTTGCCGAGTGCGGGCCTTGGCCGACGCTACCGAGGCGCTCATCTCCGGGGTCGTTCGTGGGACGTGGTCCTCGCGAGCTCAGCTTGTATCAGGCATCGGTGCGCTGTCCCGTGGCAAGCGCCGCACACGGTAGAGCAGTTGTGTGCCCTCGACGATCCAGTTGCAGCAGTCGTGCCACCCCGGCCCTCGCACACATCGGCGGCCACATCAACGGACGACGACAAACCTGAGAAGGCGTCGTGACCTGTCCGTGAGACGACGCCTTTAATATTCTGAATCCTACTCGCGAGGAACGTTGGTGTGGGGCAGAATAGACAGTAGCTCCAGCCCTGCCGAACTCTATTTTGTGGTCAATTGTCATGTGAGACTGACGCGAAATACCGATGTATTTTGTTTTCTCGCTCCTGTAACTCAGGACTTGTGGAACAGGTAAACATCTGATTTTCTTTTTCCCTCTTCACAACGTCTCTGCCGCCTCCTTTCTTGTACGACAGCACACGAAAGCATGACGAACGTCCATTTACCATCACAATCTCTGGCGTCCGCGACAGGACGAATCTCTCGCTACATCAGAGAGCCTCACGCTGTTCTTGCGTAAGGACGAGAATGGAAGAGAAGAGAACGTTAGTGAAGCTAAGAAAGGAGATGGGTCTGAGTGCAGAGGCGTTGCGGGCGTGGGTGACCGAATAACAAAAAGATATGAGGGCGCAATGAGCAAAAGAAAGAGAAGAGGCACGCATAGCAGCACAGGCTGAGCATGAGCGAGAAATGGCTCGCATGGAGGCTGAGAGACTCCTCCTTGAGGAGCGACGCCGAGTTTCGGAGGCGCAGCGTCCGAGCGCAAGTTTGGTGGATGAGAGTGTAGGTTCCGGTCAGAGTTTTAAAAGCCCGTACAAGATGATTCCTCCCTATAATGAG
The DNA here is from genome assembly GCF_048455015.1 of Haemaphysalis longicornis. NCBI lineage: Eukaryota > Metazoa > Arthropoda > Arachnida > Ixodida > Ixodidae > Haemaphysalis > Haemaphysalis longicornis. Next base: position 93,739,194 of record NW_027526214.1, read on the forward strand.
GGTACAGATGAACTGGGTGCCTACATCCAGAGATTTGAAAGAGTTGCCACGAGCCAAGGGTGGCCAACCGACAAGTGGGCTTTGTCCTTGAGCTTATGCCTGACGGGAGAAGCCTTGACCGTGATCGGGCGGATGTCTGCTGAAGACAGCACGGACTACACAAAGCTCAAGCAAACGCTCCTCCAACGGTTCCGATACGCGGAAGAGGGATACCGCTTGAAGTTTAGGGATGCGCGGCCCGAGAATGCCGAGACGGGTCGACAGCTCGCGGGACGTCTCTCTGGGTACTTCGACCATTGGCAAGAGTTGGCGAAGATTCCGAAGACTTATGACGCCCTACGAGACAAGATGATCTCCGAGCAATTTCTCAGGCGGTGCGACAAGAGGTTGGCGATCTTCCTGAAGGAGCGGGGAAGTAATAACTTGGACATGTTGGAGACAACAGCAGATCAGTACTTGGAAGCCCAAGGAATCGTGAATCTCGCTCGAGGAAAGGAACAAAAGGGGAAACCGATGGTTGCTGCCAAAGCTGGCACCGTCAACGAAAGCAAATGAAAGCCGCTTTGTTTTCTGTGCAACCAGCCGGGTCACCGAGCTTCGAATTGCTGGTCAAAATCACGAGCACAGAAGTCACCACCGTGCTGGAAGTGTAAGAAGACAGGACGCCGACCAGAGAATTGCCCTGCAAATTCTGAAAAACGTGGGGAAGCATCATGTACCATCTTAGGACCCCAGAAAGTGCAGCATGACGAAACGATGGAGCCTGGGGATGACAAACAACAGGTCAATCATAGTCATGACATGTGCGATAGTACCCAAAACAGTACAACTTGTGATGGAGGTTCGAAGCCGTTACCGACAGTAGAGGGCTATCTGGAGGGAACACCTGTTACTGTATTACGGGATACCAGATGTAATACCGTAGTAGTGAAACGGTCACTCGTACCAACCAGACTGCAAACTGACCGGTAGCACCCGTACCATCCACTTACTAGACCGGTTTGCAAAGAGCCTACCAGAGGCTAGGGTGTACGTCGATTCGCCGCTCTTTAAGGGACAGGTGCTTGCTGTTTGTATGGAGAACCCGTTGTATGAAGTAGTGCTGGGAAACGTTCCGGTTGTACGTGCAGACCCGCACAATAGCGAAAAACCGGAACAACGACCGAGTCTCTCTCAGACTCACCATGAGCATGTTGGCCGTAAAGAAGAACCTAAAGACACGACTGCTTTGAAGAGAGAAGGGCAAGGGAACGTGTCAGCAGCTGCAGGTAAAGAAGGGAAAAAGCCAAGAGAACTGCTTGTGCCACAGATCAACCCCTTAGAAATCATCCCGGAAGAATTACGGAAATTCCAGGGCGCCGACTCCACGCTGGAAACTTGTTTTACGGCTGTGGGAAGGAAAAGGAAAATCACGTCCAAAAATTCGGCAGTCACTGAGTATGTGCTGATTCGTGACGTTCTTTTCCGACGCCACCACACGGCAGAACGGCGAGACTTGGAGCAACTTGTAGGCCCCAAGAATCTCCGGAATAGCGTGATGAAGATGGCTCATGAAGGTATTCTGGCTGGTCACCAGGGGCAACGAAGGACTGCAGACCGGGTCCTTGAAGAATTTAATTGGCCGGGTGTACAGGCCGATGTTATACGTTTTGTAAAGTCGTGCGACATCTGCCAAAGGACGGTAACAAAACACCTCGTCGGTAGAGTTCCTTTAAGAAGTAGGCCCATCATCAACACGCCATATCAGAGGGTCGCAATTGACATTATCGGCCCTCTTTCCCCAACTTCATCTAAGGGAAACCGATACATAATAATGATGGTAGACTTCGCTACGCGTTCCCCGGATGCGGTAGCACTACCAAGTATTGAGACCAAACGGGTAGCGGAAGCGCTTGTGGAAATGTTTTCCCGCGTCTGAGTTCCGCGTGAAATAGTGAGCGACCGTGGGGAGTCGTTCACTTCGAACCTTATGCAGGAAGTCGAGCGACTTCTCTCGTTTCGGCAACTACCCACAACTCCCTATTACCCCATGGCCAACGGACTGGTGGAAAGGTTTAATGGAACTCTAAGACAAATGGTCCGCCATAAGTGTCAGAAAAAGCCGAAACAATGGGATATATACCTAGCTCCATTGCTCTTCGTATACCGTGAAGTTCCGCAAAGGAGCCTCGGATTATCCCGATTCGATCTCTTCTATGGTCGCTTCGTACGGGGCCCGATGGGAATTCTTAAGGAACTGTGGACAAGAGGCCAACATTGATTGCGATACGAAGACAACATACAGATATGTCGTAGAGCTTAAGGAGCGACTGCAGAACACCTGCAAGGTGGCGCATGAAGAACTCCCGAAGGCTAAAATGACACAAAAGAAGTATTACGACAGAACAACAAAAGTTCGGCAACTAGCACCAGGGTACAAGGTACTGCTGCTTCTAAATGCAGATAAGAACAAGCTGATATTAACATGGAAGGGACCCTTCATGATCGTCGCCAAACACAGTAAATATGACTACCTGATATACCTTGTGGCCCGGATGAGCCTATTTCCCGTTAACCTTCTAAAGAAGTACGAGGAAATAGAGTCCGAGGCTGCAGTACCGCAACACGTCGCCGTTACTGTTCAGACGGACACTACTGATGACCAGGACATACCCTTTGCTGCTCTACATCAACTGGAAACATATCGAAATGTAGAAGTAGCAAGGGCCTTAAACGATCAGCAGAAAAACCAGATTAACAAACTGCTGGAAGAGTTTTCCGACGTGTTTTCGGATGTACCGGGAAAAACAAACGTTGTCGAGTGCAATTTGCGCCTAACCACTGAAACGCCGGTAAAGGTACGTCCGTACCCCATACCATTTGCAATCCAAGAAGCTGTAGAGCAGGAAGTTCAGGACATGTTAGCGCAAGGAATAATTGAACCTTCGGATTCACCTTATCAAGCACCAATCGTCGTAGTGAAGAAGAAAGACGGGAGCATTCGGCTCTGTATTGACTTCAGGCAGCTAAACCGAGTCGTAGTGGCGGACAACGAACCGATACCTCGAGTGGACATGATGTTTGCCAAACTGGGCCAAAGCCGCTACTTCTCGAAGTTTGACTTCACGAAAGGGTATTGGCAGGTGCTCATGCAAGATGCAGCGAAACCCTTAACCGCGTTTCAAGCTTCTTCTGGTCTGTATCAGTTCAGATTCATGCCGTTTGGTATCAAGACTGCACCTGCGGTCTTTTCCCGACTGATGAGACGAGTTGTAGAAGGAATACCGAACATCTATCACTATTTTGACGATGTGATAATAGCTACCAAAACCTGGGAAGAGCACATTACCACGCTCACCCTGTTGTTGGAACGTGTTAGGGCTGCTCATTAGACGATAAAGCTTTCCAAAAGTGAGGTGGCTTTCGCTGAAGTAATTTTTTTGGGGCACATTGTGGGGATCAATTTTCTGAGGCCGCAGATTGAGACGTTACAGAAAATCCATGCTGCAAAAAGATCACAGACGAAGAAAGAAGTTCTCTCTTTTCTTGGCTTAACTGGATATTACCGGGACTTCGTACCCAATTACTCCACTGTGGTCACCCCTCTGACGGAACTCACCATGAAACGAGGTCCTAACAAGGTCACCTGGGAAGAATGTCACGAGCAAGCGTTTGTAGCACTACAACGGCTCCTCTCATCGAGCCCAGTATTACGGACACCGCAGTTGCAGGAACCTTTCATCCTACGCACGGATGCATCATCATCTAGTGTTGGAGCTGTTTTAATGCAGCGCCACGAAGGGGTCTTACATCCAGTAGCCACGCAAGTCGAAAGCTCCTCGAGCGAGAAGCTCGCTACTCCACGATCGAAAGAGAAGCGCTGGCACTTATGTGGGCCATTCAAAAGTTTCATGTTTATCTGTTTGGAAAGAGATTCGTGCTGCAAACTGACCATCAGCCTCTCGCTCACACAAACTCTGCGAAACAAGCAAATAGCCAGGTGCTCCGCTGGAGTCTGTTACTCACTGAGTATGACTTTGTGGTGGAATACATTAAGGGCTCCGACAACGTAGGGGCCGACTACCTCAGCCGCATTTGACTTCCACCTACCCTCTCATCGCTTCGTTCCACCGTTTCAAAACGAACTCGTGTGCACAATTTTGGTTTCCTGGATGGGTCAAATTTTGCCTGAACTTAACGGACATCTCTGAGCAATGTTTTTTTTATCTACTACTCGACGTGTGTGTGCATTCGTACTCCGTGCGCTTGTGGACAAGTTGTTTTTTCCAAACAACCTTCTTGAGCAGGGGGATATTGTGAGGAAAAGACCCAAGTTTCTTTTTTTTTTCTTGTGTGTTGTGTTTTTTTTTTAATTATTACACGGTGACATGGGCCCTGAGTGAACTCAAGCTCCCAGTGCAGCACGGAAGAGAAGACGACTGGCTGTGGGCAGGTGGCGCGACAGCTCGGCAAAAAAATCGAGTGAAGAGGAGAACGAAGCCAGAAGGGCTACGATTGGGACGTGCGAAGAGGCTCTTGCCGCGGAAACAGGGGTGGTAAACGTTCCAGAGGAAGAGCACCTGCCGTCGTTCCTGCTGCGGGTATTCACCCAGGGTGTGCCTACCTCATCCGGTCCTGGTGGCTTGTTCCAGGACCAAGGGGCGGCCTGTTGAGCGGCTCCTGCCAGGGCGCAGTTGCCGAGTGCGGGCCTTGGCCGACGCTACCGAGGCGCTCATCTCCGGGGTCGTTCGTGGGACGTGGTCCTCGTGAGCTCAGCTTGGATCAGGCATCGGTGCACTGTCCCGTGGCAAACGCCACACACGGTAGAGCAGCTGTGTGCCGGCGACGATCCAGTTGCAGCAGTCGTGCCACCCCTGCCCTCGCAGACTTCGGCGGCCACATCAACGGACGACGACAAACCTGAGAACGCGTCGGGACCTGTCCGTGAGACGACGCCTTTATTATTCTGAATCCTACTCGCGAGGAACGTTGGTGTTGGGCAGAATAGACAGTAGCTCGAGCAGTGCCGAACTGTATTTTGTGGTCAGTTGTCATGTGAGACTGACGCGAAATGCCGATTTATTTTGTTTTCTCGCTCCCGTAACTCAGGACTGGTGGAACAGATAAACATCTGATTTCCTTTTTCCCTCTTCACAACGTCTCGGTCGCCTCCTTTCTCGTCCGACAGAACACGAAAGCGTGACGAACGTCCATTCACCATCACAGTCTGCCTCTGAGCCAGGCAAGGAAAAGCTATATTTTATCCTAGCCTTCATCATTTTAAGGCCTAAATAGCCTCCCCATAGTGACTCGTGGGCCAGCAGAGTACCTTCTCGCTTCTCTCTGAGGACAGCATGAGTCGCGTTTCCTTCGCGCCGGCTATATTGTCGCTATAAACAGCAATCCGTCATTGACGAACAAGCCGGCTTACCCTCTTTTCTCTTCGGCACAAGCTTACTTCATGCTGTCATCGGCAAGCTGAGACGCCAGCAGCCTTGCCCGTGGGCCCTCTAGTTCGATTGCCTCATCAGTATCCTTGGCCGGATCTTCGGGTGCTGTTTCTCCCTTAATCTCACGTAGGTTCGCGTCACACCCCGGGGATTGAAAAGAAGGTCCTCTTCCCCCCGTATAGTCTGAGTGGCACTGGCTACCACCCTCAAGTGTCAGATACAGTTGTAGTAAATATAAATACCCCAGAAAGTGAATTAGAACACAGTCACCCATATAGCAGAATTGGTAAGGCATCCGAGATCTAATCGAAAGGTGTGGGTTCCGTCCCCAATCTGGGCGCGTGTTTTTCTTTCTATTTTTATCAGGAAATTAATAAAAACATATTGTAACGTCACTAAAGGTAAAAAATACTCTAACCCTTCCCCTATGCCTTCTTTGGTGTTGTAGACTGCCGGCATTTCTTTCTGTATTTCCTAACGAGCCCCGCATTTCCAAACCCTGTTATCGTGCGAAAGCTTAGCGAGTGCCTCGATTCTGGCAGCCTTGATGCTCAGGTAGCATGAGAGGGTTTCCCACCAGTTTTCGCCTATGATAGGCTGTAGGAGTTCGCGTCACGACCCCGGTGGTTGAAAAGAAGGTCCCCTTCTCCCCGGGTAGTCTTAGTGGCGCTGGCTACCACTATCAAGTGTTAGATACAGTTGTAGTAAATATAAATACCCCAGAAATTGAAGGAGAACACAGTCGCCCAGATAGGCGAAGTGGTAAGGCATTCGAGATCTAATCGAAAAAGTGGGTTCGGTCCCCAATCTGCGCGCGTGTTTTTCTTTCTTTGTTTATCACGTAATTATTAAAAAAATATTGCAACGTCACTAACGGTAAAAAATCGTCTAACCATTCCCCTATGCCTCCTTTGGCATTGTAGACTGCCATCATTTCTTTTTGTATTTCCTAACGAAGCTCTCATTTCCAAACCCTATATATATATATTCAGTCTTCAGTCTGGGCGCGTGTTTTTCTTTCGTTCTTTCTCACGTACTTAATATTAACAAAATATTGTAACGTCTCTAGCAGTCAAAAATTACACCGCACTTCCCTGAGGGGGAGAGTGTGGAAGTGCGAATGACGGTTGTTGATTGCGCGATTACGGTGGATATCGTGATCTTGGAGTGGAGAGGAGGCGCCCAACACCCGCAGTCACTGAGCGGAGAGAGATTGAGGAGAGTAGCGCCCGCCGTTACTGCGAGGGCTACACGAGCGCCCTCACGCGTCGGAATGCGGAGCGCCCGCTACGCGAGCGAGAGCTCTCCCGCCCGAAGTGGAGAGGAGGCGCCAACACCCGCAGTCACTGAGTGGAGAGAGGAGGAGAGTAGCGCGCGCCTATCTCCCCCCGTTGCTAGGGAAGACGAGGAGGAAGACGAGGATCGCGCGCACCCGCAGCTGTTGCTATGCGGACGACGGCGGCGGACGATTCAGGCTCGCCTAAGAAGTGCATTGGCACTTAATATAGTCTAACCAGTCCCCTATGCCTTCTTCGGCGTTGTAGACTGCCGGAAATCCTTTCCGTATATTTATATATCTTTATATATATATATATATATATATATATATATATATATATATATATATATATATATATATATATATATATATATATATATATATATATATATATATATATATATATATATATATTTGTTTATATATACCAACACTTGCCTTCCCGTCCCCGCTGTTTTTATTTTTATATTTTTTTCTCTCATTTCCTTGTCTCAACGCTCAGCAAGCATAACATGCCTCATTGATAACCAGATGGTACCCATTGCCTGTTTATGTCACCATATGTCATACCCATTTTATCCTTGAGAAATGTGAAACGGAATGTTGAAGCTTTTAGTTCCAACCGAGCGTGCAAGAAGTATTTTATTTTGGTGCCTGTTGTGGCTTATGCATCGGGTGTTTTGTAATCACATTGTGATACCCAATGCTGGTGTTCACGGAGTGCACGCGTCCTTCTTGTCTTTCCACTCATGTTTTGCTTTGTTTGACTTTTTCATTCTTTCCCTCTTTTTCTTTTTCCTTTTTTTCTTTTTCTTTGGTTGCCCCAGAGGCACGGCACATACCGACGGTCACCTCTCTCTTCTTGTTTTCATGTTTTTTTTTAACTGCCGCGCTCCGACATATTTTCGTGGATTGGGCCCAGGGCTCCACGCGTGCCGGCGACAGCCGAGTACTAACAGTTAACAGGCCGTACATTGACCTGGCGCGACACGACGCGACGCCGTGTACAAATGGAGGCTTAGGCGGAGAAGGGGACGCCTCAAATGGGCTCCCCCATTCGCTTTTGTGGGACCCCCCAAAGTCGTGGAGGCTGCCTGCGCTTCAGATGCAGTAATTGGCCCCGCTTGCATTCTTGACCATGCCGCTGAAGACGGTAAGTAGTTAATCCTTGTTACCGGGGACGCGCATGTAAACTCACTGCTCGTGGCGGCGTGTGCTCTGTAGTTTTTCCCTCCCGGAGACACCGGATGTTTTTGGGCCTTTCGCCACCCGTGAACTCGTCGCATTTTCTGTTATCCCCACAACCCGCGTTCATGCAGTGTGTTCCTCCTTGCCTCTTTCTTGCCTCCTCCTTGCCACCTTGTTCCTCCCTCTTCCTTTCACCTTTTTTTTGTAGGCTTTTTCTCGCCTGCCTTTGGCACAATAAGCTCTGTATGCTGTGTGTGGTCGTTTGTGTGTTTGTTTCCCATGTGGCTTGTGTTTCGGGGCGCCGCCCCCACTCTGAGTCCGTACGATTTTACCCAAAGCTTTCATTCCTGAGGAAGACCTGTCTCAGGTCGAAACGTTCGAAATAAAGTCTCCGAAGAGCGTACTTCTACTTTGTGCGTATTCCTGCAGCAACTAAGGACTCCACTTCACGACTTTTTCTACAATGTCTGCTGCGTGCGCCTCTTCGAGACTCATCTGGAAATTCCCTTCCCATGCCCCTACGTGCGCCATCGTAGGGGATTCGCAAACCAAATATTTACACAAGAACTTCGACCCATCTAGTCCTCACTCACCGGCGTTTATCACGCTACCGGGAGCCGGCATCCGCGACGTTGTGAACTTGTTGGACTTTGTACCACGAGGTGTGACAGAACTCATCCTACACGTTGGCACAAACGACGTAGCCAACACAAACGGCCAAGTCGCAAAGGAGAGATACTCGAATCTTCTCGACCACATTGCAAAAGAAAGACCTGATATCCAGGCAACATTTGTAACTCCGGTGCTCCCACGGTCGCCAAACCGTCGACGGAACCCCCATGATTGGCGCGCTGCAGCTAGATTCAACAGAGAAGCCGACGCCTTCAACTGCCTCTTGGTCGAGTTGTGCGAAAACCGTTAAAAAGTCTTTTTCTGGCACCACTGCCTGCATCACTTACCCCCAAAAATGGTTCTGGCAGCCGACGGTCTACACCCAAGCTTTGGTGGTGTGTCGATTATGGCGTGGAACTTGTACACCTTCCTCCTAGAACTCCGACGGCCTAGGTTTGTAGACTGGCAGGATTATGCGTCACCATCACCAGCTCGTGAAACGCAACAGGAGCCTACGTTCGCACAGGCCACACTGCAAACTGAACCAAGTCGGCATTTGGACTTGGACTGGCCCCCACTGGCCCATGTGACTTCCCCGAATCCCGCTACCGGTCCTCACCCTCACAACTGCCGTGACGCAACACCCGCCGGAGGTGTAACTGCCTTTCCCTAGAGTCCAGCTCCACAACCGGAGGTACTTCCCCCACGCCGACCACGAAAGCAGAGTGCCAGCCCTGAAGCCCATCAAGTGGACCCGACACCAGGACCCGAGTCACCCTTCCTACGCCTCCGACGACGAAGGTGTTCCAGCCCTGGCCCCACCGCAGAGCTCCGACGGGGAAATGGACGCACGTCTCCCAGGTTACCCACAACGAGCACCCCCCAGACAACACCGCAGCAACCCCTGTCAAGGATAGCACCGCAAGATCGCGCAGCGCTGCACAAACTTTCCACGGGGGACAGTGAGGACGCTGTCAAAACCCCAGCTCCAAGGTACAACCTTAGAAAATGCCCTGGATCGGCCCGCCGAGTGCAGAGTGATTGACGTGTTGGCCCCGAGCCCAAGCCGACTTCCTCTTCCTCAGGTGCCGTAACCTTAAAATCCAAAGAATTCTTAAAAGTCAGGAAAATTGTAGACAAGCGCGTACGCCATGACCTTCATGTTCGTACCCTTCAAACATATAAGCTAGAAGGTATTGTACCCAAAGGGCTCCGTATTTCACTGCCTCCTTCAATGAAGAACCTATCTAATGAGTGTAGAAAAATGGAATCGAATACTAAATACTGCTTCTCTAGAATTACTCCAGGTCACAATAGAGCACTCTGAAGTAATGTTAACGTCACTTTTGGGAGAGGAGCGTCGAGTCCGGGAAAGTGCCTTACTTTCAGCGCCGGAACTCGAGGAGCTGAATTTATTTGAGGCCAAAAAAACCCTCGAGGTTTCAAAAACAAAGTTCAAAAAACTTGAAAGGGATAACGCCCCGGGGCATGGCGGCTCGTATGCGAGAGGCGTCAGACAACAACCGTGTCTGCCTCTTGTGGATGCGGTTGACCGCGAGGAGGGTGTTGACAGCATGCCGGGGGAACCGCCGCTAGGGGTTGCATGCGGCGACGGGGGGGGGCAAATTGTTAATTTATCGAAGATTAAATTAAGCGCCACTGAGATATCTGTTCTGTCCCGGGGTCTCACATTTTGCCCGAGCAACGGGAAGTACTCAGAATTAACACTCCTGAAAGATTTGGATTATTTTGCCCGTACTCTGCGTTTACGAGAGTACTTCTTCGATAGAAGTGATGGGGAGAACGCCAAACCTTCTTTCGTCGCCAAGCACCACTGGACCCCCAGTGCACAAAGGGAGGAAAATCTCGACTTGTATATTCGTGCCGTCCAGAGAGACGTTTTCCAGGCATACCAATCACGCCGAACCCGTGATCACAACATCACAAAAAACGAACAGGATGCTCTCAATGCATTGAGTAACCGACAGGACATTGTAATCAAACCAGCTGACAAGGGAGGGGGATTGTTATTCTCGACTGGAATGATTACGTCAAAGAAGGGGATCGGCAATTAGGCGACCGGAAATTCTATAGGGCCCTTCTATCAGACCCTACTAAAGAACACCAAAAAATTGTAAATAACGTGCTGGAGCAACTTGTGGGGGCCCGAGAAATTGATAGAAAACTTGCCAGGGCACTAACATCGGCCCACCCAGTGGTTGGCCGCTTTTACATGCTTCCAAAATTACACAAAATTGGAAATCCCGGCCGCCCAATTATATCGGGAATAGGCACCATCACAGAGCCAATTTCAGGTTATATAGATTACCTCATTCGCGATATACCCCCTCAATTTCCATCATACTTACGGGACACAAACCATTTTCTCCAAGAAATCGAGGGTATGGTTCTGCCGGACGGTGCATTTCTCGTAACATTGGACGTGACCTCCCTTTATACCAACATTCCGCACAGCGATGGCATCAGTGCCCTCATTCAGTCGTACAACGAACACCGCGAAGAAGACTCTCCCAGCCCGAGGGTTGTTGAGGTATTAACGCGTCTCGTATTAAAACTCAACAGTTTTGAATTTGAAAACAAATACTTTCTCCAAACATGTGGTACTGCGATGGGAACAAAAATGGCCCCTAATTATGCCACCATATTCATGGACAATATTGAAACCAAATTCCTCTCTACTTCAGACAGTTCACCTGCACTGTACAAGCGATTCCTTGACGACATTTTCATGATCTGGACAGACACTGAGCAACAACTTATTGCCTTTATAGAAGAATTCAACACAGTTCATCCTAATATCTCATTCACATACGAGTACTCTCGCTCCGAAATTAGTTTCTTGGGCGTTCAGGTTCATGTGCGGGCGGGGTCACTGGAGACGAGTGTGTACAGGAAACCTACAGACCGCCAACAGTACCTGCACTTCAACAGCTGCCACCCACGCCATTGCAGAACGGCTATCCCTTATTCCCAGGCACATAGATTTAGAAGAATTTGCTCCAGGGATGAAGACTTTCGTTCGAACGCCAGCCGAATGCGGGGCGTCCTCGTCAAACAGCGTTACCCGCCGACCCTTGTTGACGATGCCATTTCTAGGGCGACAAGTTTAAATCGTAACACACTGCTACAGGGGTCGCACGTGAATGATGGGAATAATTCCCGCGCTAATTTGGTCTTAACTTTTACTAGTAGCCCACTGAATGTGAATAAAATTTTAAAAAAGCACTTCAACATTCTTCAGCAGAGCGAACGACTTTCCAAAATTTTCAGTGATCCTCCGCGTGTAATATACAGGCGCGCAAAAAGCATAGGGGACTATCTTGTCCACGCCAAAGACAGGGACGCCCAGCAATTAGGCTGCCGACCATGTGGCAAAAACAGATGTTTGGTGTGTAAACACGTGCAGACCGCGAGAGTGGCAATTAGCACACATTCGGACTTCCGATATTCTATACGTGGGTCATTCGATTGTGACTCGTCAAATTTGGTTTACCTATTGGAGTGTGGCGGATGTAATGTGCAGTACATAGGACAGATGGATGGGCCTTTACGAATGCGTTTTAATAATCACCGCTATCACACCAAGGCACTCCCAAACCTTCCCTTGTCCAGACACCTAGCGATGCAAAATCACTCTTTCAATGACATTAAAGTCACGCTTCTACAGAGCAGTTTTTCTAGCTGTAGGGAGCGAGAACAATGTGAGTCTTACTTAATCTACAAATTTAATACCCTGAAGGGGGGTCTTAATGAGAGTCCTGGGACTATGACTGTAATTCGTACGCTCCATGACCATTGAAGCATAGTGACCCCGGGACATACGAGACCTTGTAGTTTTGTTGTCCTTTTGCTATCGGCCCTTCCCGCGCAGGGCATTGCACGGTCTGATGTTTACGGGCAGCCTGTTGTTCCAGGTGTTAGGTTGTACATTGTAACACCAACAACCTACCATTATGTTCCGCAGTCACTACAATTATCTCGTCCGCTCCCGACCCCCTACCAACACTTGCCTTCCCGTCCCCGCTATTTTTATTTTTATATTTTTTTTCTCATTTCCTTGTCTCAACGCTCAGCAAGCATAACATGCCTCATTATTAACCAGATGGTACCCATTGCCTGTTTATGTCACCATATGTCATACCCATTTTATCCTTGAGAAATGTGAAACGGAATGTTAAAGCTTTTAGTTCCAACCGAGCGTGTAAGAAGTATTTTATTATGGTGCCTGTTGTGGCTTATGCCTCGGGTGTTTTGTAATCACATTGTGATCCCCAATGCTGGTGTTCACGGAGTGCACGCGTCCTTCCTGTCTTTCCACTCATGTTTTGCTTTGTTTCTCTTTTTCATTGTTTCCCTCTTTTTCTTTTTCCTTTTTTTCTTTTTCTTTGGTTGCCCCAGAGGCACGGCACATACCGACGGTCGCCTCTCTCTTCTTGTTTTCATGTTTTTTTTTAAAATTGCCGCGCTCCGACACATTTCGTGGATTGGGCCCAGGGCTCCACGCGTGCCGGCGACAGCCGAGTACTAACAGTTAACAGGCCGTACATCGACCTGGCGCGACACGACGCGACGCCGTGTACAAATTGAGGCTTAGGCGGAGAAGGGGACGCCTCAAATGGGCTCCCCCATTCGCTTTTGTGGGACCCCCCAAAGTCGTGGAGGCTGCCTGCACTTCAGATGCAGTAATTGGCCCCGCTTGCATTCTTGACGATGCCGCTGAAGACGGTCAGTAGTTAATCCTTGTTACCGGTGACGCGCATGTAAACTCACTGCTCGTGGCGGCGTGTGCTTTGTAGTTTTTCCCTCCCGGAGACACCGGATGTTTTTGGGCCTCTTGCCACCCGTGAACTCGTCGCATTTTCTGTTATCCCCACAACCCGCGTTCATGCAGTGTGTTCCTCCTTGCCTCTTTCTTGCCTCCTCCTTGCCACCTTGTTCCTCCCTCTTCCTTTCACCTTTTTTTTTTTTTTTGAAGGCTTTTCTCGCCTGCCTTTGGCAGAATAAGCTCTGTATGCTGTGTGTGGTCGTTTGTGTGTTTGTTTCCCATGTGGCTTGTGTTTCGGGGCGCCGCCCCCACTCTGAGTCCGTACGATTTTACCCAAAGCTTTCATTCCTGAGGAAGACCTGTCTCAGGTCGAAACGTTGGAAATAAAGTCTCCGAAGAGCGTACTTCTACTTTGTGCGTATTCCTGCAGCAACTAAGGACTCCACTTCACGACTATATATATATATATATATATATATATATATATATAAATATATATATATATATATATATATATATATATATATATATATTTAGACATATATATATATATATATATAAATATATAATTGACCATCCGGTAGTCGCTGAAATGTCATTTATTGACAGGCACAGTACAATCGTACAGACGTTGGCCCAACCCTCGTGCCATGTACCTTCGGCCGTACTTCTTCCACTGGTACAAGCGTGCGCATACCGTCATGCATACATTGGCCACTATCGCATGGGACTCTTTCTTGATGTGGTGCATACCCCAATGAGGTGATGGCGTTACAAGAGTTGCTTGTTATCCTTGTTACAATCGTCCCCGGTGAAAAGAAGCCAACCTGCTCACTTAAGGTGAGGCTGACACCAGGGTGTCGTAGTAGGGTGTTTCACGCCCGCGGGCGCAAAGATCAGAGAAGGGGTTGACTGGTTCCACAATGTAGTTAAATGGCGAACTTCGAGTGATGACTATGCAAGGACCGCGAAATTTGACCACAAGTTGTAAAGAGAGACCCGTTGTTTGGCAGGGCACCCAAAGCAAGACTTTGCCAGTCGGGGTCAAATGCCTGAGAAGTGGTGAAAGTATCACGGCGGTGCTTCTGGCTCTGCTGATGTGGAGACATAAAGGAATGCGCGAGTTGTCACGCTCACTCAAATAAATATATTTGTGCTAACGCACTCACTAGCACTTGTACTCGCCACTCCGCCCTCAACACACGCCCTCACTCGCACTTATGCACCCCACCCCGCCCTTACTACTCACACTCACTCGCGCTCATGCTGGTCACGCGCCCTACCACTCCAACTCACTCACGTTCACTCTCACCACTCGTCGTCACCATTCGTACTCACTCGCACTCACCCTCGCCACTCCACTCACCACACGCACTCACTCACGCTCACGCTCACCACTCGCACTCACTCGCGCTCATGCTCACCACTCATAGTCACCACTCGCACTCATCCGCGCTCATGCGATTCACCGCTTACACTCCCTCGCACTCGCACTCACCACCTGCAATGGCCATTCACACGACCTCGCAACCACCGCGCTCTTTTTCAACTCACACGCACTCTCCACTCCGATCACCCACTCATGCTCACTCAGAAACACGCATATTCACATTTGTACTGACTTTGTTTTTTTACAGCACGGGAGTAAAACTTCGCCTTTATTTTAAACCACATGAATCGTTCAATTTTGTGGAGACCTTAAATGCGGCCCTGTTGAAATGGACACTACTATGTAACGTGAAGCGAGAAAAAAATGGTTGTTTTAACAGATAACTTTCACGTTGGCTATGAGGCATGTCCCAAAACAATAATTACACGTACCAACTTGATCCAACTGACAGAAATACCTGAATTATGAGAATTAAAGCGCGAAGCTTTCTCTCGTACAGCCGAGTCAAATAATAGTTTAAAGTCGAAACTGATTAAACAGTGTTAGATTGGCGCAATTGGATAGACGTCGGCTTCATATCGTGGAAAACCCAGGCGCAATTCTCACCACGGGAAAGATTTTTCTTCAGGCGGTTTATATGCCCTCGCTAAAAAACATCAACGTTTTCTGAAACCTACTGTGTAAAGTTTGCTTTCCTACGGTGCTTTCACTCAGGCTCCCACGCCATCAGACTGGAATACAAGCTTCAGATGACATAAAATGGCGAAGTTTGCACTAATTTCCGCAACGCTTCAAGCACGACGAATCTGAATGATTTCTTCCTGTGTAGGCGCTCTCTTTCGATATAAGCACCACGACAGCTTGCATTAGGTTTCAAATTGTTTATATACTTGTGGCATAGTAGCTTTTCACTGCGGTATTAGTAGTCATTGTCATATGCATCTATATCGTTGTCATCTTCATGCATGATTATCGGGTCCGTGTCGTTTTGTCTGCAGGTGGCAACCGAATTCGCCAACTGGGTGTCTGTAGCGCGATCTGCCTCTTGCTCCCGCCTTGGGGCGCAGACATACGTTAACTCTTGTATTCTTTTTGCGATCGCCACGAGCAAGCCAGGACGTCGCCCAGCGCTCGTCGTAAAAGGCTTGCTCACGTACTCGGTAAACAGCTGAAGTAACTATGACTAGGTTCTTTTGATGACGCCACACCCTGCACACCTTAAGTCCAGCAACAACAGTCACTGTTAAAAGGACACGCTGGAACAGGAGACACCCGCAATCTCAGAAAGTGTCAATGCAGCAGCTAAGCGCAACAGCTAAAAAGTATTTCTCTATGGCGGCAGCCTTCCAGCTTTAACGGCGGACTCCAGGAGGTGGGGTTTGCTACTTTGCTAAGCCGAATATTGCGCCCTCTATTCATAAAAGACTTTCACCTTGGTTTTGTTCAGTGCGCTTTAGGGTACATGGCGAACAAAGTTAGCAGATACGAACTGGACAGTCTGAGCGCTACTGTAAATTGATTTATTACAAGTACATTATTTCCTTGGAGACCGAACACGTGAAAATTGTTACAAGATACAAATAGAAGGGGGGCAGGGGCAAGGGTGGGAAAACTTTCAATGTAACTCACAGGTGACAGGCGGCAAAGCATCATAAGCTGGTAAAAGGCAGTTTTCTTTTGCTTAAGTTTCAAGTAGCAGTGTATTTTCTGCATGACAGTTTTAATTGATTATATGACTTAACACGCCGGAAATACGCAGAATATGACACTTGCCATAACGGAGGGCTACGAATTAATTTTTACCATTTGGGGGACTTTACCACGTGTACCTAAATCACAAAAAAAGCGGCGCTCTTGCTTTTCGCCTTCACCATAAAAGCAGCCCGCGGGCCGGGAACCGAACCCGCGTACCTGGAAACTTTTATTTCCATATGTCAAGTTTCTGTAACCTGCGTTTCAATAGGTCTATTTCAGGCGCGGTCAGCATAACTGAGCATGATTTCACGTATCCACTCTGCTCGCTTCATATGCGATAGACTTGGAAAGTTTGGCGCGCGGTTGATTTATTATTTTTTCAAAACAACAATTCCCCAACACTGACTTGCACTCTGAATAATCCGTTGCAGCGACAGATTTCCTGAGGGGGTTCTGTTTGCTGCCGCGTGTAGCGGTGTTCTTTAAGCTTCTTATTGAGGCATCTTGCTGCCCTTTCCAGCGTCCATCAAATATGGTACTTGCAATAAATAAGTTGATAGCTTCATTTGTGCTGTCCCCTTGGTTCGTGTGATCTCGCTATTTTTTGTACCATATAACCTAAAGCGCAACCCAGAATAGTGCGAACCCAACTAAACTTCTCCTCGCCGTCTGACACCCCTTTCACAGCTGTTATATCTGTCGCCACCACCGATTTTTCTTTCAGAAGCTTCGAAATCGGCTGATAATGGCAGTGCGCCCTTATCAGACGTGACCAGAGCAATTTGTCAGCATGAGATGCGTGCCGCGCGATATTTTCGCGATATTTCCGCCTAAGCACGAGGCCATCGCCTGTTGCCAGGTTATGCGTGCACTGGTTGGGGTAAAAGAAAATGGGCGTGCATGTATAGCTAGTCTTGATGCGGCCACCGATGATATGCGCATTGTGCTGGCGGGAAATTTAAACGTGAAATTCTCGCGGCTCAATTCGACCTGTCTGCTGTACTGAATACGGTTTCGGTTGGTGTGTTACACAGACAGTGGGATGCTTACAATGCGGAAGGGAAGCGGACAGCAACGTGTTTGTCCACAAGCTAAAATAAAGCTCCAGTGCTACCATGTTTAACTCCGTGGGGACAGACGCAGGTCGCTCAGTCGCAGGATAAGTAGCGGGATTCGATTGAGCAACGACGGGTCAGCATTTTTGTACTACCATAACTGCCCGATTCGGACACGCCCTTCATTGTAACGCGCAGGTGCGTTTATTTGAGAATATACGAAAAAGAAATATAACGCAGATTTTACCGCACAGATGTAAAAGACATGACACTACGTATATGGTCGAAGACATTTTATTTGACGCACGCCGCTGTGCCGTCAATACTCCTTGTGCTTCATGACCTTGCCTTCCCAGCTCCAGCTGGAATTAAAACTGGAGCAGTGAGTATTCATAGTACGTAGAGTTTCATAACCTTGCTTATCAAGCTCCTGCTGCCATCAAAACTGGAGCCGTAACACTCACAGAACCTTCGATTTCCAGAGCCTTGAGTCCTAATCTTAGGCGTTACGCGCCGTTGTTCAATTGTTGCTAATTTATGACTTCTACCAGAAAGTCTTCAAGCTCTCAAAAACGTCCGAGCGCATGGCCGGTGAAGCCTTTACACGAAACGTCGGCCCTAAGTAGGAACGACACAGAATGCGCCGACACAACCTGAAGTTACCTATCCTGATAATTTGTCTTTGTTAGTGTATGTTTGAGATACCATTTGGGAGCCGCCTGTTTTGTTTGTTTGTTTTGATCCCCTTTTTGCTTAAGTTACGTGTTTTAATATTCAACATTCAACTATAAACGGCGCTTGCGTCTTTCCTACTCTTCATATCCTGTTTGGATTTGCGCTGATCGTCCTGAGTGTGCTGCCTGTTCGCTTTCCTCGCCAGTGATTTCAAATAAATGCTTCCAGTGTGCCATGTTGGCCGAATTACTGCGCACACGGGCCGCTGGGCGCACCAGCGAGTGTGTGGCAGTGCACCATACAACGCTTTTTATTTTCGATAAACGCGTAGAAAAGAGGAAGGAGGGCTCGCAGAGAATGCTGAGGGGGAAGCTTGGTCTCGCATTTACAATATGAGCGAGCTCCGATATGAATCGTGCTTCTATACAGACGCCACACTGGCACCTGGGAAAGTGCCACCAGCACCTGGGGGTCGGACCACTAACCCATCTTGGTTACTCCCAGAAGCGACCGCAGGCGAGCATACGCCATGGTTTACGCCGTCACCATCTGGGTCAACTACCACAAGGAGGTGGCAAATATCTGGAGAATCCAGCGGCTGATTTCCACGGTAGAGAGGGAGGGGCCCACGGTACAGAGGCCACGGTACAGAGGGAGGGACCCGTCTGCAAGGCACTGCTGACCTGGAGCTCTTGAGACTCCGGGGCAGGCGCAACCAGCTGCAACTTCGTGCCATCCGGAGCAGGCATACGGAAGACTGGACGGCGTACCTGCATGTGGATGCGAAATGCCGAAGGAGAGCCAAGCAGAGGCGGAGGCAGAGCTAGGAGTCGCTCTGCTCCTCCATGGACTCGCGTAGCGATCCAGCCAAAGCCTGGAGAGACTTCGGTTCTGTTTCAGCCTGCTGTCACCAACCGGCACCCTCTGCTGGCCTCCGCCATTTCCTTGGGCATCACTGAGGACGCCTTGGCAGAGCGACTAGCCGACCAGTTCACCCCGTCTTCACCTGCAACTGCGGCCCAGCTACACCTGCGGCTGGAGTCTCCCCCGCACCCGCAAGTGTGGCCATTTGCGGTGCCGACATCACATTCCGAGAGCTGCGGGCAGCCCTGGATCGATGCTCCAAGCGGCGGAGCGCCCCTGGAATTGACGGGGTGACGTATCAGATGTTCCGGAACCTGGACGTCACCCAGCTGGAGCCGCTTCTGCAGCTCATGAACCGGTTGTGGAGGGAGGGAAGCCTTCCACCTTCTTGGCGGCTCTCACATGTCAGACCGATGCTGATGGTCGGTAAGCCGTCCACAAATCCTGCATCGTACCGGCCGGTTTCCCTGACGTTCGCAGCTGGGAAGATGATAGAGAGCACTAGCGTGGCCCGCCTCGTGTGGGTTTCTGATCATCAGGGCGTCTTCCAGGAGCGGCAAAATGGCTTCAGGTGCCACTGCTTCACGCCGGACTCGCGGGGGGATGTGGTGTCTAAGCTGGAGCAGGCCTGCCATGAAAAGGCAGTGGCCTTCTTGCTCCTGCTGAACATAAAATCAGCCATCGACTCCGTCCCCCATACGGCAATCCTGGATGCCCTCTACAGCATCGGCGTTGAGGGGCACCTCCATATTTATGTGAAAGCATTCCTGGCCAACCGGCCCCTTCGAGTCCAGGTAAGCAGAGCAACCTGCAGCCCACGAGACGCCAGCTCTGGGGTTCCTCAGGGTAGTGTTCTCAGCCCATTTCTCTTCAACCTCGTCCTGGCTCCAATTCCGGACTGCATCCCGGCTGGGCTTGCGTTTCCAGAGGCGATGGCAGTCTATGCCGATGACAGCGCCATCTGGGCACACGGACTAACTAGACTACTCTCCGAGGTGAGGGCGTGCCTCATAGGGGGTTGTGGGCAGTCGCCGCCTTCTTGACAAGCTGTCGTCTGCAGCTGTCCGAGTCTAAAACCCGGCATTGGTCTTCCACCCGAGGGGCAGCAGGGCACGCAAGTCGACACCCACCTCACCTTGAATGGCCAGTCCCTTTCGTGGTGCACCACGGCGAAGTATCTGGGCTCCTGGTCTACTGCAAGTTGTT
The DNA here is from genome assembly GCF_048455015.1 of Haemaphysalis longicornis. Lineage (NCBI taxonomy): Eukaryota > Metazoa > Arthropoda > Arachnida > Ixodida > Ixodidae > Haemaphysalis > Haemaphysalis longicornis. Next base: position 93,759,373 of record NW_027526214.1, read on the forward strand.
ATAGAATACCTGCTGTGAAGGCGCTCCGGCAACGCAAAATTGGGGTTCACCAGGACGTGCGGAGGTTGTTGGCGCATGGTCAGGGCTGCACAGACACCGTGGCCCTGCGGGTGTTCCACGGGATGGGGTCGTCCGCGGTCCTCTATGCTCTGCCTCTGGTGCAACTCAAGCCGCGACGGTGGGAGCAGCGGGAGGTAGATCACCGCCGGGCTATCCGCCTTTGCCTGGGCCTCCCTACCGCATCCACGGTCGCGGCGACGTATACGGAGGCAGGTTCCTGGCCTATCCAGATGCGGGCTGTGCAAGTGGGGCTCCACCACATTCACCGCCTGCACGACCCACCGGACGGCGCGGCACTCCTCCAGCGCTACCGCAGCCGACCCAACTCTCGGATGGGCATGCTGCTTAGTCTCTACGAGAGCCATATCGCGCTGCCACATCGGCCCCGCCGGAGCCACCACCACCAGGCACGGGGTAGGCTCTACGCATCGCCACCACATCGCCGTGAATCTGTGGCAAGAGGTCCACTGCACCCCAGGCCACCTACCAAGAGGTGGCCGCCCAGCTACAGGACGACGCTGCCGGAATTCTGAAGGTGTACACGGATGGCTCCGTGCAACAGTCACGAGCAGAGCCGAAGCTGCCTGAACGGCCCTGGAACTTTCAACCAGCTGGGTGTGCAGCCTCCCCTTGCCGGCCTCGTCCACTTCCGCAGAGCTGGCTGGACTCCACTTGGCGGCGGATCTTCTAGAGGAGGGGGCCCATGACCGGGGGGCAATCATCCTGACTGAATCTCGGTCTGCCCTCCTGCGTCTAAGAGCTGCCGACCAGCCAGCCAGCTCCAGTGGCTATGTGGAACTGTCGCTGGCGCTCAAGCTTCATGCAGTGGAGCCCAGGGGTGTCTCCTGCGACTTCACCGGCTACCATCGCACGTTGGCATCATGGTCAACGAGGTTGCAAACGCCCTGTCCAAGGGGGCTGCTCGCTAGGCAGGACACCAGCTTCTCGGGATGTGGTGTCATTCGACGCTGCAAGGACTATCCTGGCCCGAGTGGTGGAGGGTCAACATCCAGATGCTCGAGTTCTCAACGATCAGGCCCCCCGGCTCGTGCACGGCCGCATGAGTAGAAACTCCCGCTCAATCCTGCTTTGCGTGCGGCTTAATTGCTGCAATGTGGGAGCGCGGCTGCACCACCAGGACCACCGGGCGTCCTCCGCCTGCACCGACTGCCCAGAGCCTGAGACGCTCGAGCACTTACAGTGCTCTTGCCGCCAGCATGACACTGCGAGAGAGGAACTCCGGACCGCATTCCAGCGACTCGGTGTACCAAGCCAAAGCTGGAAGACTTACTGTTCCCCACGGGATCGGACGCTTTACGACGGGAGGTCTTCCAGCACCTTCTCAACTTCCTACTTGTGACAGGACTGGTGCACCGTTTGTAGCCGTCACGCCTTCGACGAAACGAACGCTACATAGACTGTGCCCCACTCTCTTCCTTCTTTCCTCTTTCTCTATTCATATCCTTTTAAAACCCCCTTCTGTTCTCCGGGCTGGGTTGTATGAGGGTGAACTCCCCTACTGAGTTCAAAACATCCGTAGCTCTTTTCTCTTCCCTTCTTAATAAATTACCACCACCCAAAAGGCGCCAGCGAGGCGGCGTCGACATCCCGACCTTTTCACCACCACCGGCGCCAGGCGTCTTTCTTCGGAGCACGCAGAGGCGGCGATGCGGCCGCGGCGGCACACACGTAGTTACGTTTACGTGGGCTCTCTTTTTTTCGGCTACTTCCCGAACAAATGCCACCAATGTCTCCTGAAGTTTATTATCTCTGTGTTTGTATGGAGGGTGGGCGCACATTTTATCGTGTACGACTGCGTGTTGCAGTGATCTGCTTACCGGTCGATCGTCGACGGATTCCCGGGCGTGTATTCCCAAACCATATCCCGTAGGGGCCCAGGCCGACCACACCCCCTAAGCCGGGGCGCAGCCAGAAGTTAAAAACAATGCAATTTTTTAACCTCCTTGGACGCAGCACCATGACGTCTCTACCTATATGTCCGCGACTTCATGCGAGGTAGATTTTTTCTTTTTTCCCCGTCCCCTCGTTTCGACTGCTTGGCAGGCGGCCGATGGTTTCGCTCCGTGGGCGGGGCTGGCCTGCGGCGCTGGGGAACCTGACGCCCATGTGTACCTTTTGTACCCATATGTACCCTTTTGTCCCTGAGCCCCTGATCTCTCCGCGCTTTTCTTGCGCAACTGCAAGTTGACGCTGACCTCCGATCGTGTTCCTAGATAAGCGCTCGACTCGGTGCACGAAGTGCGTGCGCGCGGATGGACGCTTTCACGCGTATGTGGATATTATACACGGTCCGGAAAGCAAACACCCTCATTGAAAGCTCATTCTACAGCACACAGAAGGGCATACAAATGAGTTGGGTGCTCTTCACTATATACACAACTGAAAACACGATTTCGTGCTGCAGGTAAGGATTACAAGAAAGGCAGCCAATTACCCATGACTACATTTACAAACTGTCCTACTCTTGCGAAATATTACAGCTGCATGAGCTGCTACATTTTGGCACTTTCATAAGCACTATTACATTAAATTTTGTTAACATTAACCTCATTACATTATACTTTATCAGGAACAGTGCCACTGAGGAAAACATTGACATTTTGTTAACAGCAATGGAAGGTGTGAATCGCTCTTGCAAGGGTGATACATTGATGAGAAAGACACCAGCTCAAACGTACACGTTTTACACTCGCTCATAAATTCTGCATAATTTGCACTGCTGGTCATAACAATTTAGGGAAACAATACCGAAAATATATACCAACCAAGGGCTAAGTAATAGTTGGATTGTACAGCAACTGAAGTACTCGAGGAGTGTGATATATAACTTCTGTACAGGGCTATTGACCACTGTCCCTTCACGGAAGCCATCAGGCCGAGTTTGATATCAGTAATCATGCGTGCTACCACTCACGGTGTTGCCAATGTCGATTCGTTATTTTTACACTTTGTGCTTCATGCACACAGATATGTTCCTGTATAAGATACGTTATTTATAAATACACAGCTCCAGCAGGATCCGAATGGCGCTGATGCCCCCCCCCCTGTAATCGGGAAGCCACACCAAATCGTTACCACTTATTTGGCTCTGTCTATTATTCGAGCGTAATCGCAACCACCTTTAATTCTAGGTCCCGCCCCTGCGACTGAATAGAAACATGTTAGTCGGGTCCGTGACGATCCCACCGCACTAGAAGGAATTACCGAATACGCCCTTGAAAACACACTCTACAAATTGGTGTAGCAGCCTTGCCGACATCCCCGTTCGGTATACAATGTGAGATGTCTACAGCGTGCACTGTTTTCACTGTGAACCGAATTGTCTACAGTGTGGACTAAACATTTAAGTGTGAACTGTGCGTTTTGCTGCCACTGACTGACTTTGTGTTCATTTTGCGATTAGGACCCCAAGACTGCAACTGTGTTCATTGTGCGAGTTGTGACCTTCTCCTTTTCTCCTCATCCTTGCTCCCCCAGGGCCCCATGGCCTCTCATTTAATGCAGTGTTACACTCACTCAGATACGTATATTCTTTTCGCTGGGACTGATGAGTAGTTGCCCGTGAGCTTGAAGTCACGGTAGTCGCAGCAGAGATAAAACTGAGTAAAAAAGTTATCTCCTTGGCGCACTCTTTTTGCGTTAGTGATCTCAGAGTCCAAATAGCGGCAAAAAATTGTCACTTTTAGAGATCCACTGATGGGTATAGATGAGCAGCTTGTGTCTGTTTCTTGCGACGCATTTTTAGCTACCACATATATTTTTGTATTATCTGGCCTTTTAATTCGTCAGCATTGTGTCAAAGCTGGTGTCTCAACTGTAAGCCACACAGACGCAAAAAGTATACAAATATATAAACAAGAAATAGCAGGAATAAAAATATAAGTAGTACAACACAAGTTGCCCACGGAGCGAAACCATCGGCCGCCCGGAAAGCAGCCGAAACAAGGGGAGGGGAAAAAAGAAAAAATCCACCACGCCTGAAGTCGCGCATGTATAGGTAGAGACGTCACGGTGCTGCGTCCAAGTAGGTTAAAACCTTGCAGTTTTTTAACCTCATTGGCTGCGCCCCTGTTTAAGAGATGTGGTCGGCCTGGGCTAATACGGGATAAGGTTTGTGAATACGGGATATGGTTTGGGAATACGCGTCCCGGCGAAGGCGTCTAGGCAGAGGGAGAGCATGAAAATGGAGTGTGTGGGTAGGGGGGGGATAGAGGGTGGAGAAGGCGGGGATATACGGCGCGCTAGCGCTTTTTTTTCTTTATTACCGTTTGTCTGAAACGAAAAACTAGGTTACAATGATTTTATAACATTCGCCACCTTTGCGATAAACACAAGTTTGAAATCTCTTCAGTTGAACAAGGTCATCAAGCATTGGTAACCATTCAGGTGGTTCGCTTAGCACTGTGTATACCTCACGTATGTTGAACATACTCTCAATGAAATACTCTCTGGCGGGCCGCGCATTGGGATCGGCTTGCCTGTCAGCCATCCTTGTGCGCCACAAGCTGTGCATGCTGATCAACATAAACATGTCGAATGTTTATGTTGATCAGCATGCTGTTTCAAATCTGTGTCCGTGTCGCGAGAAAAGGAAAACACACAAAAAAGTAAAGGGTGGAGAGAATTCAGGCGGCAGCGCGTGGGCGCCGCCGAGGTAAAAAAATGAAAGTGTAAGAGGAGGTTGGATTCAACACGACGGACCCCAATGGCATAGAACCTCGGTTACGCGAAGAATGGAGTGAAACTTCGGAAAAAATAGCAGTCTCTAAAATATACTGTCCTTGCAATCAGTTGAGCCATGTTAAAATACTGCTCTATTTTTAAATTAGAGGCTGCGACTTACCTTGTTTGAATTTGTGGTTGTTTGTATTAGTGCATATTTTTGCATATTTTTCTGTGTATATTTTGTCAATCAGTGGCTAGGAACAATAGTAATGTACCGCCCGTGTGGCAGTGAGTTACTAGCCCGGCCTGCGAAAATGCCTGCAACCAACGTTCGATATCCCGAATGAAACATATTTTTGAGTAAATAATATGCATAAAGGCGGTTAACGAACCACAAGTCTGTTATTGCAGTGTACTACTGCAATTTTTTCAAGCCTCTAAAAGATAGTATACTTGGGTTTTGAACGCCGAATCTTCTTTTGGGCAGCACCGCAGTAGAGCGTCCGGAATAACTGTATGTATCGCGAAAATGCCCTGCTGGAAAGCCATCTTTTTACGATGATGATGATGATGATTATGATGAATAGTGGGTGAAGTGAAGGAATAAAACGCTTCTCCGAGCCGCAATGGAACCTGACTTCCTCGCGTTATGAAGCCGGCGTCTATCCAATTGCTCAATTTCTCCATGGTCGAAGCGGTTTGGAAAACTCGGAGAACCACCAAAGAATCCGTCGCGACATAGCTTCGTGTTCAAGTATCGTCGTCGTTAGACGAAGGGCTGTAATTTCTATTTTTGCTCTCGGGCATCCCTGGGTCACAAATGCAGATGTAGCAAAGGGCTTCAACTGAATGGCCATGAAAGCGCTGTTCTCCGCACAATCTTGTTTTTCCCTGCGTACCTTCAGGGGATGCAGTCGGCACCCGCATTTATTCCATTCCAGCCTATACCTGATTCTTTTTAAAGCTATCATAAATTACACCATCTTCCATCCTTAAACATGCATCCGCCGTGTAGCAGAGACGGCGTTGTGGTAAACATTATTGGCCATGCTAGAATTTTAAGGTATTTACTCACTGACTTGTTTCCTTGGGATCTGAACTTCTGTACAAATAATTTTCAGTATTTACCTTACTGACCCATTTCCTTGGGAAGTTATCTACCGTACAAATAGGAATACTTGCAGTTAGCCCACGGCTTTAGGGGTTCGTTACCCAGGCATCCTCCTGCAGTCCTAGCTCTCCCGCTGGGCTTCCTCTTTTCCCATGCCCACATGCCACACCAGTATGTGCTGAGGATGTAGCTGCGAAAAGGTCGTTTTAATAGTCCAAATAATCGTGCACTCCACAATAAAGAACCCCCAAAAACACAGTGCACGTCCTGCGGAGATGCTCTCACACTTAAGTATTTTTGATAGATTTGCCAACAATACCCACTCATGTCACTGAAGAAGAAAGTGAATGGAAGCTGCATCGTACCGGTACTCATTTACGGGGCAGGAACACGGAGGCTCACTAAGAGAATTCAACTTAAATTGAGGACGACTAAGCGAGCAATGGAAATGAAGATGGTAGGTGTAACGTCAGAGAGGGTCAGAGAAAAAAACGCGTGTTAAGGACATATTAGTAGAAATTGAGAATAACTGGGCGTTGGCAGGGCATGTGATGTGAAGGCAAGATAACCGTTGGTCATTAATGGTAACAGAGTGGATCCGTAGAGAAGGCAAGTGTGGCAGGGGGCGGCAGAAAGTGAGGTGGGCAGAAGAGATAAGGATTCGACCAAACAAGTTGTCGCAGTTAGTGCAGGACCAGGATAATCGGAGAAAAATGGGACAGGCATTTTACTTGCAGGGGCATAGAGATGCTGGTAATGATGACGAGCCACTTCTCTACCATCTCTCAAGGCAACACTTGAAGCCTCGGTAGAATAGCTGAACAGGGCCTGATCAGCACTGACGGGTCTACAGCACCAAATTAGCACTGTCGTTTTAGAGCCCAGTACCACGGGCTTAAGGTATTCTCACCTTCTAGTTTATTTCCTAAATAAGCGTTTCTACATCAGCCAGTCTGCGCCCAATGCAAGGCAAGTGCCTTTCAACCGATATCGAAAATTATTAAGGTCAACTGCTCACTGCGTCCCATTTAGCCCCGCAAACGTTTTGATCTCATGGACCCATCAAAGTTGCTGCTCCACTTGCGCTCCCTAGCGATCACCTGTGTTCCCCTAATGACACACGCTTGTCTAGCCTACGCAATGCATGCCCTGCCCACGTCCATTTATTCTTCTTAATTTATACTATATGTTCTTACACGACTTTGTTATCTGTCCCACTTCGCTGTCTTCTTGTCCCACCCACTGGAAAATGTGCTACATCACCTGGACACACATGTCAAATCAGGAACGAGGCCGCCGACATAAGAGCCCAATGTCTTATCCTGGTCCCCTTGTACCTCTCCCCGTTTTGAAAAATGTTCAGCGTCGCCTTGAAGGAATATTTTAGCATATGAAGACTTACCAGAAGAACATATCCACCACCGAACAAAAGCCTCACTAGTGAAGAAAAGCACACTCTCAAGAGGTTCGAGGCAGGCACACTAGCCACACTGACAAGACTACACTGCTGGTAACCCTCGTTATGTTCTCCATTTTGAGCGTACTGCCGGGAGAGGGCGGAGACGCGCCCCACCAATATGGCAATGCCAGTATACACCAACACTGCACCCGCTCACAAATATGTCAACGTTGCAGTGAAAGGCTACACAGCACTGCGATGACCCTGCCTGCCAGCATTAGGTGGTAGAGAGAGCCTAAGCGGCGTTGAGGGTCAGTGGAATCATGGAATCGGGATAGCCACTTCATTTCCCCTGTCTTTTATTTCTTT